>NW_027466248.1:0-57500 GCF_046127955.1 Nelusetta ayraudi
AGCAAGTGGCCCCATGTCTCTAGGACAAAGTTGAAATTTCACCCCATAGACTTGCATTGAAATAAGGCTGAAGCTAGGGTTAGGGTTAGGGTTAGGGTTAAGATTAGGGTTAGGGTTCCTCAAGTACTAGAAGCCCCAAATTTGCTGTGGGCGCTTCTTGGGGGCTCCTGATGAAAGAGCAAGTGGCCCCATGTCTCTAGGACAAAGTTGAAATTTCACCCCATAGACTTGCATTGAAATAAGGCTGAAGCTAGGGTTAGGGTTAGGGTTAGGGTTAAGATTAGGGTTAGGGTTCCTCAAGTACTAGAAGCCCCAAATTTGCTGTGGGCGCTTCTTGGGGGCTCCTGATGAAAGAGCAAGTGGCCCCATGTCTCTAGGACAAAGTTGAAATTTCACCCCATAGACTTGCATTGAAATAAGGCTGAAGCTAGGGTTAGGGTTAGGGTTAGGGTTAAGATTAGGGTTAGGGTTCCTCAAGTACTAGAAGCCCCAAATTTGCTGTGGGCGCTTCTTGGGGGCTCCTGATGAAAGAGCAAGTGGCCCCATGTCTCTAGGACAAAGTTGAAATTTCACCCCATAGACTTGCATTGAAATAAGGCTGAAGCGTAGGGTTAGGGTTAGGGTTAGGGTTAAGATTAGGGTTAGGGTTCCTCAAGTACTAGAAGCCCCAAATTTGCTGTGGGCGCTTCTTGGGGGCTCCTGATGAAAGAGCAAGTGGCCCCATGTCTCTAGGACAAAGTTGAAATTTCACCCCATAGACTTGCATTGAAATAAGGCTGAAGCTAGGGTTAGGGTTAGGGTTAGGGTTAAGATTAGGGTTAGGGTTCCTCAAGTACTAGAAGCCCCAAATTTGCTGTGGGCGCTTCTTGGGGGCTCCTGATGAAAGAGCAAGTGGCCCCATGTCTCTAGGACAAAGTTGAAATTTCACCCCATAGACTTGCATTGAAATAAGGCTGAAGCTAGGGTTAGGGTTAGGGTTAGGGTTAAGATTAGGGTTAGGGTTCCTCAAGTACTAGAAGCCCCAAATTTGCTGTGGGCGCTTCTTGGGGGCTCCTGATGAAAGAGCAAGTGGCCCCATGTCTCTAGGACAAAGTTGAAATTTCACCCCATAGACTTGCATTGAAATAAGGCTGAAGCTAGGGTTAGGGTTAGGGTGAGGGTTCCTCAAGTACTAGAAGCCCCAAATTTGCTGTGGGCGCTTCTTGGGGGCTCCTGATGAAAGAGCAAGTGGCCCCATGTCTCTAGGACAAAGTTGAAATTTCACCCCATAGACTTGCATTGAAATAAGGCTGAAGCTAGGGTTAGGGTTAGGGTTAGGGTTAAGATTAGGGTTAGGGTTCCTCAAGTACTAGAAGCCCCAAATTTGCTGTGGGCGCTTCTTGGGGGCTCCTGATGAAAGAGCAAGTGGCCCCATGTCTCTAGGACAAAGTTGAAATTTCACCCCATAGACTTGCATTGAAATAAGGCTGAAGCTAGGGTTAGGGTTAGGGTTAGGGTTAAGATTAGGGTTAGGGTTCCTCAAGTACTAGAAGCCCCAAATTTGCTGTGGGCGCTTCTTGGGGGCTCCTGATGAAAGAGCAAGTGGCCCCATGTCTCTAGGACAAAGTTGAAATTTCACCCCATAGACTTGCATTGAAATAAGGCTGAAGCTAGGGTTAGGGTTAGGGTTAGGGTTCCTCAAGTACTAGAAGCCCCAAATTTGCTGTGGGCGCTTCTTGGGGGCTCCTGATGAAAGAGCAAGTGGCCCCATGTCTCTAGGACAAAGTTGAAATTTCACCCCATAGACTTGCATTGAAATAAGGCTGAAGCTAGGGTTAGGGTTAGGGTTAGGGTTAAGATTAGGGTTAGGGTTCCTCAAGTACTAGAAGCCCCAAATTTGCTGTGGGCGCTTCTTGGGGGCTCCTGATGAAAGAGCAAGTGGCCCCATGTCTCTAGGACAAAGTTGAAATTTCACCCCATAGACTTGCATTGAAATAAGGCTGAAGCTAGGGTTAGGGTTAGGGTTAGGGTTAAGATTAGGGTTAGGGTTCCTCAAGTACTAGAAGCCCCAAATTTGCTGTGGGCGCTTCTTGGGGGCTCCTGATGAAAGAGCAAGTGGCCCCATGTCTCTAGGACAAAGTTGAAATTTCACCCCATAGACTTGCATTGAAATAAGGCTGAAGCTAGGGTTAGGGTTAGGGTTAGGGTTAAGATTAGGGTTAGGGTTCCTCAAGTACTAGAAGCCCCAAATTTGCTGTGGGCGCTTCTTGGGGGCTCCTGATGAAAGAGCAAGTGGCCCCATGTCTCTAGGACAAAGTTGAAATTTCACCCCATAGACTTGCATTGAAATAAGGCTGAAGCTAGGGTTAGGGTTAGGGTTAGGGTTAAGATTAGGGTTAGGGTTCCTCAAGTACTAGAAGCCCCAAATTTGCTGTGGACGCTTCTTGGGGGCTCCTGATGAAAGAGCAAGTGGCCCCATGTCTCTAGGACAAAGTTGAAATTTCACCCCATAGACTTGCATTGAAATAAGGCTGAAGCTAGGGTTAGGGTTAGGGTGAGGGTTCCTCAAGTACTAGAAGCCCCAAATTTGCTGTGGGCGCTTCTTGGGGGCTCCTGATGAAAGAGCAAGTGGCCCCATGTCTCTAGGACAAAGTTGAAATTTCACCCCATAGACTTGCATTGAAATAAGGCTGAAGCTAGGGTTAGGGTTAGGGTTAGGGTTAAGATTAGGGTTAGGGTTCCTCAAGTACTAGAAGCCCCAAATTTGCTGTGGGCGCTTCTTGGGGGCTCCTGATGAAAGAGCAAGTGGCCCCATGTCTCTAGGACAAAGTTGAAATTTCACCCCATAGACTTGCATTGAAATAAGGCTGAAGCTAGGGTTAGGGTTAGGGTTAGGGTTAAGATTAGGGTTAGGGTTCCTCAAGTACTAGAAGCCCCAAATTTGCTGTGGGCGCTTCTTGGGGGCTCCTGATGAAAGAGCAAGTGGCCCCATGTCTCTAGGACAAAGTTGAAATTTCACCCCATAGACTTGCATTGAAATAAGGCTGAAGCTAGGGTTAGGGTTAGGGTGAGGGTTCCTCAAGTACTAGAAGCCCCAAATTTGCTGTGGGCGCTTCTTGGGGGCTCCTGATGAAAGAGCAAGTGGCCCCATGTCTCTAGGACAAAGTTGAAATTTCACCCCATAGACTTGCATTGAAATAAGGCTGAAGCTAGGGTTAGGGTTAGGGTTAGGGTTAAGATTAGGGTTAGGGTTCCTCAAGTACTAGAAGCCCCAAATTTGCTGTGGGCGCTTCTTGGGGGCTCCTGATGAAAGAGCAAGTGGCCCCATGTCTCTAGGACAAAGTTGAAATTTCACCCCATAGACTTGCATTGAAATAAGGCTGAAGCTAGGGTTAGGGTTAGGGTTAGGGTTAAGATTAGGGTTAGGGTTCCTCAAGTACTAGAAGCCCCAAATTTGCTGTGGGCGCTTCTTGGGGGCTCCTGATGAAAGAGCAAGTGGCCCCATGTCTCTAGGACAAAGTTGAAATTTCACCCCATAGACTTGCATTGAAATAAGGCTGAAGCTAGGGTTAGGGTTAGGGTTAGGGTTCCTCAAGTACTAGAAGCCCCAAATTTGCTGTGGGCGCTTCTTGGGGGCTCCTGATGAAAGAGCAAGTGGCCCCATGTCTCTAGGACAAAGTTGAAATTTCACCCCATAGACTTGCATTGAAATAAGGCTGAAGCTAGGGTTAGGGTTAGGGTTAGGGTTAAGATTAGGGTTAGGGTTCCTCAAGTACTAGAAGCCCCAAATTTGCTGTGGGCGCTTCTTGGGGGCTCCTGATGAAAGAGCAAGTGGCCCCATGTCTCTAGGACAAAGTTGAAATTTCACCCCATAGACTTGCATTGAAATAAGGCTGAAGCTAGGGTTAGGGTTAGGGTTAGGGTTAAGATTAGGGTTAGGGTTCCTCAAGTACTAGAAGCCCCAAATTTGCTGTGGGCGCTTCTTGGGGGCTCCTGATGAAAGAGCAAGTGGCCCCATGTCTCTAGGACAAAGTTGAAATTTCACCCCATAGACTTGCATTGAAATAAGGCTGAAGCTAGGGTTAGGGTTAGGGTTAGGGTTAAGATTAGGGTTAGGGTTCCTCAAGTACTAGAAGCCCCAAATTTGCTGTGGGCGCTTCTTGGGGGCTCCTGATGAAAGAGCAAGTGGCCCCATGTCTCTAGGACAAAGTTGAAATTTCACCCCATAGACTTGCATTGAAATAAGGCTGAAGCTAGGGTTAGGGTTAGGGTTAGGGTTAAGATTAGGGTTAGGGTTCCTCAAGTACTAGAAGCCCCAAATTTGCTGTGGGCGCTTCTTGGGGGCTCCTGATGAAAGAGCAAGTGGCCCCATGTCTCTAGGACAAAGTTGAAATTTCACCCCATAGACTTGCATTGAAATAAGGCTGAAGCTAGGGTTAGGGTTAGGGTGAGGGTTCCTCAAGTACTAGAAGCCCCAAATTTGCTGTGGGCGCTTCTTGGGGGCTCCTGATGAAAGAGCAAGTGGCCCCATGTCTCTAGGACAAAGTTGAAATTTCACCCCATAGACTTGCATTGAAATAAGGCTGAAGCTAGGGTTAGGGTTAGGGTTAGGGTTAAGATTAGGGTTAGGGTTCCTCAAGTACTAGAAGCCCCAAATTTGCTGTGGGCGCTTCTTGGGGGCTCCTGATGAAAGAGCAAGTGGCCCCATGTCTCTAGGACAAAGTTGAAATTTCACCCCATAGACTTGCATTGAAATAAGGCTGAAGCTAGGGTTAGGGTTAGGGTTAGGGTTAAGATTAGGGTTAGGGTTCCTCAAGTACTAGAAGCCCCAAATTTGCTGTGGAAGCTTCTTGGGGGCTCCTGATGAAAGAGCAAGTGGCCCCATGTCTCTAGGACAAAGTTGAAATTTCACCCCATAGACTTGCATTGAAATAAGGCTGAAGCTAGGGTTAGGGTTAGGGTTAGGGTTAAGATTAGGGTTAGGGTTCCTCAAGTACTAGAAGCCCCAAATTTGCTGTGGGCGCTTCTTGGGGGCTCCTGATGAAAGAGCAAGTGGCCCCATGTCTCTAGGACAAAGTTGAAATTTCACCCCATAGACTTGCATTGAAATAAGGCTGAAGCTAGGGTTAGGGTTAGGGTGAGGGTTCCTCAAGTACTAGAAGCCCCAAATTTGCTGTGGGCGCTTCTTGGGGGCTCCTGATGAAAGAGCAAGTGGCCCCATGTCTCTAGGACAAAGTTGAAATTTCACCCCATAGACTTGCATTGAAATAAGGCTGAAGCTAGGGTTAGGGTTAGGGTTAGGGTTAAGATTAGGGTTAGGGTTCCTCAAGTACTAGAAGCCCCAAATTTGCTGTGGGCGCTTCTTGGGGGCTCCTGATGAAAGAGCAAGTGGCCCCATGTCTCTAGGACAAAGTTGAAATTTCACCCCATAGACTTGCATTGAAATAAGGCTGAAGCTAGGGTTAGGGTTAGGGTTAGGGTTAAGATTAGGGTTAGGGTTCCTCAAGTACTAGAAGCCCCAAATTTGCTGTGGGCGCTTCTTGGGGGCTCCTGATGAAAGAGCAAGTGGCCCCATGTCTCTAGGACAAAGTTGAAATTTCACCCCATAGACTTGCATTGAAATAAGGCTGAAGCTAGGGTTAGGGTTAGGGTTAGGGTTCCTCAAGTACTAGAAGCCCCAAATTTGCTGTGGGCGCTTCTTGGGGGCTCCTGATGAAAGAGCAAGTGGCCCCATGTCTCTAGGACAAAGTTGAAATTTCACCCCATAGACTTGCATTGAAATAAGGCTGAAGCTAGGGTTAGGGTTAGGGTTAGGGTTAAGATTAGGGTTAGGGTTCCTCAAGTACTAGAAGCCCCAAATTTGCTGTGGGCGCTTCTTGGGGGCTCCTGATGAAAGAGCAAGTGGCCCCATGTCTCTAGGACAAAGTTGAAATTTCACCCCATAGACTTGCATTGAAATAAGGCTGAAGCTAGGGTTAGGGTTAGGGTTAGGGTTAAGATTAGGGTTAGGGTTCCTCAAGTACTAGAAGCCCCAAATTTGCTGTGGGCGCTTCTTGGGGGCTCCTGATGAAAGAGCAAGTGGCCCCATGTCTCTAGGACAAAGTTGAAATTTCACCCCATAGACTTGCATTGAAATAAGGCTGAAGCTAGGGTTAGGGTTAGGGTTAGGGTTAAGATTAGGGTTAGGGTTCCTCAAGTACTAGAAGCCCCAAATTTGCTGTGGGCGCTTCTTGGGGGCTCCTGATGAAAGAGCAAGTGGCCCCATGTCTCTAGGACAAAGTTGAAATTTCACCCCATAGACTTGCATTGAAATAAGGCTGAAGCTAGGGTTAGGGTTAGGGTTAGGGTTAAGATTAGGGTTAGGGTTCCTCAAGTACTAGAAGCCCCAAATTTGCTGTGGGCGCTTCTTGGGGGCTCCTGATGAAAGAGCAAGTGGCCCCATGTCTCTAGGACAAAGTTGAAATTTCACCCCATAGACTTGCATTGAAATAAGGCTGAAGCTAGGGTTAGGGTTAGGGTTAGGGTTAAGATTAGGGTTAGGGTTCCTCAAGTACTAGAAGCCCCAAATTTGCTGTGGGCGCTTCTTGGGGGCTCCTGATGAAAGAGCAAGTGGCCCCATGTCTCTAGGACAAAGTTGAAATTTCACCCCATAGACTTGCATTGAAATAAGGCTGAAGCTAGGGTTAGGGTTAGGGTTAGGGTTAAGATTAGGGTTAGGGTTCCTCAAGTACTAGAAGCCCCAAATTTGCTGTGGGCGCTTCTTGGGGGCTCCTGATGAAAGAGCAAGTGGCCCCATGTCTCTAGGACAAAGTTGAAATTTCACCCCATAGACTTGCATTGAAATAAGGCTGAAGCTAGGGTTAGGGTTAGGGTTAGGGTTAAGATTAGGGTTAGGGTTCCTCAAGTACTAGAAGCCCCAAATTTGCTGTGGAAGCTTCTTGGGGGCTCCTGATGAAAGAGCAAGTGGCCCCATGTCTCTAGGACAAAGTTGAAATTTCACCCCATAGACTTGCATTGAAATAAGGCTGAAGCTAGGGTTAGGGTTAGGGTGAGGGTTCCTCAAGTACTAGAAGCCCCAAATTTGCTGTGGGCGCTTCTTGGGGGCTCCTGATGAAAGAGCAAGTGGCCCCATGTCTCTAGGACAAAGTTGAAATTTCACCCCATAGACTTGCATTGAAATAAGGCTGAAGCTAGGGTTAGGGTTAGGGTTAGGGTTAAGATTAGGGTTAGGGTTCCTCAAGTACTAGAAGCCCCAAATTTGCTGTGGGCGCTTCTTGGGGGCTCCTGATGAAAGAGCAAGTGGCCCCATGTCTCTAGGACAAAGTTGAAATTTCACCCCATAGACTTGCATTGAAATAAGGCTGAAGCTAGGGTTAGGGTTAGGGTTAGGGTTAAGATTAGGGTTAGGGTTCCTCAAGTACTAGAAGCCCCAAATTTGCTGTGGGCGCTTCTTGGGGGCTCCTGATGAAAGAGCAAGTGGCCCCATGTCTCTAGGACAAAGTTGAAATTTCACCCCATAGACTTGCATTGAAATAAGGCTGAAGCTAGGGTTAGGGTTAGGGTTAGGGTTAAGATTAGGGTTAGGGTTCCTCAAGTACTAGAAGCCCCAAATTTGCTGTGGAAGCTTCTTGGGGGCTCCTGATGAAAGAGCAAGTGGCCCCATGTCTCTAGGACAAAGTTGAAATTTCACCCCATAGACTTGCATTGAAATAAGGCTGAAGCTAGGGTTAGGGTTAGGGTGAGGGTTCCTCAAGTACTAGAAGCCCCAAATTTGCTGTGGGCGCTTCTTGGGGGCTCCTGATGAAAGAGCAAGTGGCCCCATGTCTCTAGGACAAAGTTGAAATTTCACCCCATAGACTTGCATTGAAATAAGGCTGAAGCTAGGGTTAGGGTTAGGGTTAGGGTTAAGATTAGGGTTAGGGTTCCTCAAGTACTAGAAGCCCCAAATTTGCTGTGGGCGCTTCTTGGGGGCTCCTGATGAAAGAGCAAGTGGCCCCATGTCTCTAGGACAAAGTTGAAATTTCACCCCATAGACTTGCATTGAAATAAGGCTGAAGCTAGGGTTAGGGTTAGGGTTAGGGTTAAGATTAGGGTTAGGGTTCCTCAAGTACTAGAAGCCCCAAATTTGCTGTGGGCGCTTCTTGGGGGCTCCTGATGAAAGAGCAAGTGGCCCCATGTCTCTAGGACAAAGTTGAAATTTCACCCCATAGACTTGCATTGAAATAAGGCTGAAGCTAGGGTTAGGGTTAGGGTTAGGGTTCCTCAAGTACTAGAAGCCCCAAATTTGCTGTGGGCGCTTCTTGGGGGCTCCTGATGAAAGAGCAAGTGGCCCCATGTCTCTAGGACAAAGTTGAAATTTCACCCCATAGACTTGCATTGAAATAAGGCTGAAGCTAGGGTTAGGGTTAGGGTTAGGGTTAAGATTAGGGTTAGGGTTCCTCAAGTACTAGAAGCCCCAAATTTGCTGTGGGCGCTTCTTGGGGGCTCCTGATGAAAGAGCAAGTGGCCCCATGTCTCTAGGACAAAGTTGAAATTTCACCCCATAGACTTGCATTGAAATAAGGCTGAAGCTAGGGTTAGGGTTAGGGTTAGGGTTAAGATTAGGGTTAGGGTTCCTCAAGTACTAGAAGCCCCAAATTTGCTGTGGGCGCTTCTTGGGGGCTCCTGATGAAAGAGCAAGTGGCCCCATGTCTCTAGGACAAAGTTGAAATTTCACCCCATAGACTTGCATTGAAATAAGGCTGAAGCTAGGGTTAGGGTTAGGGTTAGGGTTAAGATTAGGGTTAGGGTTCCTCAAGTACTAGAAGCCCCAAATTTGCTGTGGGCGCTTCTTGGGGGCTCCTGATGAAAGAGCAAGTGGCCCCATGTCTCTAGGACAAAGTTGAAATTTCACCCCATAGACTTGCATTGAAATAAGGCTGAAGCTAGGGTTAGGGTTAGGGTTAGGGTTAAGATTAGGGTTAGGGTTCCTCAAGTACTAGAAGCCCCAAATTTGCTGTGGGCGCTTCTTGGGGGCTCCTGATGAAAGAGCAAGTGGCCCCATGTCTCTAGGACAAAGTTGAAATTTCACCCCATAGACTTGCATTGAAATAAGGCTGAAGCTAGGGTTAGGGTTAGGGTTAGGGTTCCTCAAGTACTAGAAGCCCCAAATTTGCTGTGGGCGCTTCTTGGGGGCTCCTGATGAAAGAGCAAGTGGCCCCATGTCTCTAGGACAAAGTTGAAATTTCACCCCATAGACTTGCATTGAAATAAGGCTGAAGCTAGGGTTAGGGTTAGGGTTAGGGTTAAGATTAGGGTTAGGGTTCCTCAAGTACTAGAAGCCCCAGGGTTAGGGTTAGGGTTAGGGTTAGGGTAAGGGTTAGGGTTAGGGTTAGGGTAAGGGTTAGGGTTAGGGTTAGGGTAAGGGTTAGGGTTAGGGTTAGGGTAAGGGTTAGGGTTAGGGTAAGGGTTAGGGTTAGGGTAGGTTAGGGTTAGGATTGCGGTAATAATTCCCCCTCCTGAAGGAAGGGGAAGGTGCACGGGCCATCCCACCATAGCGACCGCCATCCTGCCGGGACCCTCGGGGTAAGAAGGGGCGCTGGCCCTTCCGACGGTCATGGCGGACCGTGGTCCAACCGTCCCCCATGGATTCCTCAGGTATGTATGGTAAGTATGTATGTATTTATTTATTTATTGTGTATGTATTATTTATTATATATCATGTATTTATTTATATTGTGTATTTATGAATTGTATTTGTTAACTTATTTATTATGTTGTTATTTATAATAAAATATAAATATATAAAATATAAATATAAAAAATTAAAACCAACAAATAAAAAACAAAAACAAAAGTAAACAAACAAACAAAAGAAGGTGTGCCAACTAACGACGTTTCAACCCTATACGGGTCTTCCTCAGGTTGGTTGGCACACTGAGAAGTGGAAACAAGCTGAGTAGCTTTGCTCCTGACAGGCAATGTTGCTCTGTCGAACGCTAGAACTGAAATGAGCTCTCCAGCTGCTCAGCTTGGCTTTAAGCGAAAAAACGAAAAAAGCGATGAACGCGTTTGCACAATTGCATTTTTAACAAAAAATAGAAGGAAGGTAAGTACCCCTGGTTTTTTAATTTTATTACACTTAATATGAACTGTATTTAATTAGAAAATAAGTTTTTTAATTAACATTCATGTTTTTAATAGTTTTTAATGAACTTATTTTTTTAAACTGTTTTTAGATTTTTATAATGTTTTTAGTAGTTTTCTTAATTTTGTAAATGTTTTTAATAATGTTTTTTAATATTTTTAAATTGTTTTTAATCGTTTTTAATGTTTTTTTTAATTGTTTTTTTTTTTTAGATTTTTTTAATTATTTTTTTATTTTTTTAGATTTTTATATGTATTTTTTAATGTTTTTAATTTTTAAAATAAAATTGTTTGTATTAAATGTACACACAATTAGGGTTAGGGATAAAAATTAGGGTTATGTTTAGGGCCAGATTAGGGTTAGGATTAGAAACAGATTTAGGGTTAGGGTTAGGTTTTAAATATTAGGGCCAAATTAGGGTTAAAATTTAGGTTCAGATTAGGGTTAGGAATTAGGGCCAGATTAGGGTTATAATTAGGGCTCAATTAGTGTTAAGATTAGGGCAAATTGGGGCTATGGTTAGGATTAGATAAGGGACAAATTATGGTTAGGTTTAGGGTTAAGGTTAGGGTTATGGTTAGGATTAGAGATTAGGGCCGAATTAGGGTTAGGGTTAGAATTTAGGTTAGGGTTAGGATTAGAGATTAGGGCCGAATTAGGGTTAGGTTTAGGGATAGAATTTAGGGAATGGTTAGGATTAGAGATTAGGGCCGAATTAGGGTTAGGTTTAGGGATAGAATTTAGGGAATGGTTAGGATTAGAGATTATGGCCGAATTAGGGTTAGGTTTAGGGATAGAATTTAGGTTATGGTTAGGATTAGAGATTAAGGCCGAATTAGGGTTAGGTTTAGGGCTAGAATTAGGGCTATGGTTAGGGTTAGAAATTAGGGCCGAATTAGGGTTAGGTTTAGGGATAGAATTTAGGTTATGGTTAGGATTAGAGATTAGGGCCAAATTAGGGTTAGATTTAGGAATAAAAGCAGGGCTATGGCTAGGGCTAGCAATTAGGGCCAGATTAGGGTTATATTTAGCTAGCTAGGGGTATTGCCTTTTCACATTCAAACCCCCTGGCTCTCTTGTCCCCACCATAAATATCCAGTACCTCTCTCTTCTTTTTCTTTCCCAATCCGTCCAACAAATATTTTGCTCCAATCCAGTGATTCTGAAAGAATTAGTACCATGTCCAATAAAATGCTGTACCAATAATGTGTTTATTTCTTTTTTGTTTTTTATATTGTGTAAGTGTTGTGATAGACGTATGTTTAGACAATTTTTGGTCTCCCCTACATACTTCATGTCACATTTTAAGCAAAATATAAGATAAACACAATTTTTAGATTTTAGAGTCAATTCCTGCCGAATTTTAAAAATTGTTTTGTTGACGCTGTTCTGGATGAATTTTAATTTTTTGAAATATTTTTGTGATTTTAGAGGTTTCACCCATTGATTTGATGGCATTTTTGCCCGGACAAACCAATCTTTTAGATTTTTGTTCCGTCTGTACGCTGAAATCACTTGTGAATTTGGGATCAAATTTTTCCGATTAGACATGTTCATGAAGTTTGTTTTAAATTTAGAATTGAGCATCATGGCCGCTGAAGAAAATGTCGCAATTAATGGTATCAAATTGTTTTTATTCTTGTCTTGTTTGATTTTGAATGTTTTTAAACACCCTTTTAGAAATGACCTCGAGTAACCCCTTTTCCTCAAGGCTCGAAACAGCGTACCAACAGCTTCCCAGAAATCCCGTGATCTCGTACAAATTCGTTTGAATCTAATCAGCTGTGATTTGATGATGCCCTTGAATGTGTGCCTTGGATGGAAGCTGTTTTTCTGTAGCAAAGCGTGTGTGTCAGTGCTCTTGAAAAAAACTTTGATGTCTAATTTGTGTTTTTGGTCAAATTTCGGTCCTCTAAAGATTGTTGTGTCCAAAAAATCTATAGAATCTCTGCTGATTTGTACTTTTAATTTAATAGAAGAATCATGCGAATTCAAAATTTCCACAAATTGATCAAATTCTTCCCTAGTGCCCATCCAAATTCCAAAAATATCGTCGAGATATCGCGCATAAACGGCCGGTTTCTTTGGACATTTTGCGAGAGCCCCTTTCTCCCAATTTGCCATAAAAATATTGGCATAAGCCGGTGCAAATCTTTTCCCCATTGCGGTTCCCTTAATTTGTAAATAAAATTGGTCCTGAAAAACAAAATCGTTCCGAGTCAAATTAATCTCCAACAACTCCAATAGCTCTTCATCCGGCCGTTTAGGGTCCGGGTTCCTCTGAAACAGCTGTTTGACACACTCGATACCTTCTTTGATGGGAATATTGGTGTACAGACTATCTACATCCATGCTGAAGAAGTAGAAGTCCGACAAAATTCTGAATGTTTTTATAAATTTGATGAAGGTATACGTGTCTTTGACATAAGATGGATGTAGCGTAGACAGGGGATTCAAAAAATGATCCAGGTATTCTGCTGTATAATACGTCTCGCTGTCACAATCCGACACAATGGGTCTTCCAGGGGGAATTTTAAATGGGATTGTCCACGAACTGGGATCTTTATGAATTTTTGGCAAAATATAGAACAACCTGGGCCGTGGTTGTTTGTTTCCCGCCAAATATTGTCTCTGTTTCCAATTTATGAATTTCTTGTTTTTTAATCGTTCTAAAATGCTATGAACTAACGGAACTGTCTCCAAATAAATAGGTTTTAATATTTTTTTATAATATGTTGTGTCCTTCAGTTGTCTTTCCACCTCATGAATGTATTGCCTCCTCCCCATAATAACCACCGCCGAACCTTTGTCCGCAGGCTTGATGATTATTTGTTTGTTGTTTTTTAATTCATGTAACGTTTCCAATTCCTCTGATGAGATGTTTGATTTTGGTTCCATTAATTTATAATGCTTCTTAAACATATTTTTATCCTCATGAATTAATCTTTTAATTTCCACAGGCAATAAATCAAGAGGCGGTGTCCAATCAGAATGGCCCGTAAATGGAATGATATCCTTTTTTGATGAATTTCTTCGAAAGTAAGTAGCCAATTTTAATCTTCTGTGATAATTTTGCATGTCCAATTGTAATTGCAGCTTTTGATCTTTACAGATGTCCACGGTAGGTACAAATGTAAGACCCTTGCTGAGCAACTGAAATTTCGCTGTTGAGAGTTTGAAATTGTCAGCCAAATTCAAAACATTCTTTTCATCCACATCACACAAAACATTCGACCCCCCCCGGACCGGACTTATGGGGAGCCGAAGTTTAAAAACCACATCCAGTGGCGGAACATGGCATCCCCTGTCTCTGCCGTCCAATGGATGTCGTCTTCCTCGGTGATGAACTGGGTCACTGGGAGAGTGGGTATGTGTGGCATGTTCCTCTTTACATAATTGTTGAGGGCCTCCAAGTTATCCCTCTCGTCCTGTGGAAGCGTGTCGGAATAATTGACCAGGGGGATCCAAACCTGTGCGTAAGGAAATTTCCGCTTCGTAGAACGCATGATGCCCTGTACATTCTTCATCGTTGTTTCCTTTAATTTGTTCCCTCTCCCATTGATCCCAAAGCCCAGGATGATCTTTTCCACCACCAGACTTGCCGGAGCCGTTGTTTTTTCCATTAAGGCCTGGCCATGTCGGAAATGGCTCCCAGGAAAGCTCTCGATCTGCAAGTCTGGGCAGAAAAACTCAGGGAAGTTGCAGAGATTGGAATCCCCTATTATAAGCCACTTCTTTTGGGCCACGAAGTTCCAGTCCGTCAGCTTTTTCTGCGTGTTCGGGTGCCTGTTAACTTTGAACCTTACTGGTTCCGGGTGAGTAAAAAGCTCAAAGGATTCCTGGAACACTTCCTCCTCTGGCTCCATTTCCTCTATCCTCTCTTCCTCCACCCTCTCTTCCACTAACCTCTCTTCCACTTCCTCCTCAACTGCAGCCTCCTCCTCCTCTGAGGGTGAAGGAAGGGAAGGAGAGAGTCGGTGGACTTGGGCCACCACCCTAATTGGGGCCGGTGGAGTCCTAACCGGAGAAGAGGATGCATTGGAGTTTGCCCGTTCCACAATGGACTCCTCCAGGACCCTCAACTCCTCTCCATCAGAGTCGTCCTTCTCCGACTCCTCTGATGTACTGTCCCTATTGAGGACAATGCCCCTGACGGTCCTAGCCCTAACAACCCTTTGGGTCTTTGGGGCTGGCGCCTGATCTTGTGGTCGGCGTTTCTTGGTCTTCGTTGAGACCTCAGCTGGTTGCTGGGTGACCGTCTGGGCACTTGTCCCTTTGAAAGAGACCTGGTTGCGGGTCTTCTCTGTAGGCCGAGGAGGAGGAGGGTCGTCCCGTTCCTCCGTAGAGGTGATCAGGGCTTCCGCATGGTCGATGGAGTCTTGAGAGATCCGCTGGAAGTTCCTTCTAGCCCAGCGAACCGCCACCTCGAATGCTCTCCTCCAGTCCGTGGTCAAGAGGTCGGCGAGGCCCTCCAAGACTTCCTCCAGGCACTTCTCATAGTGCTCCGCGAGGATAAGGCACGTATTGTACCCCCAATTTTTAGCATTGCCTGTGATTAGATCCGCTGTGTGTCGTGTGGGGGCTGCTGGTTTAATCATTCGGGCCAGTACCTCAACCATCTTGGCAATCATACGTGGCTCCGAATTCCCTGGCTTTGGTGCCACGTTTTGTAAGTGGTGCACCGTTTTTATCACCGAGTAGATCCGCCGAATCAATCTCCCAAAATGCGGATCTGCCGGCTGCCACACCGTACACCTGTTGTCTGTCCGTCCCACAGGAAACGTATCCCGGACCTGTCTCGGCAGCCCATCCCGGACCACCTCAGCGAACGACCGGAATCTGGGCCCAGCATACTGCGGCGCTCTTGGGGGAGGCGCTGGCCGGATAGGATTGCGGTAATAATTCCCCCTCCTGAAGGAAGGGGAAGGTGCACGGGCCATCCCACCATAGCGACCGCCATCCTGCCGGGACCCTCGGGGTAAGAAGGGGCGCTGGCCCTTCCGACGGTCATGGCGGACCGTGGTCCAACCGTCCCCCATGGATTCCTCAGGTATGTATGGTAAGTATGTATGTATTTATTTATTTATTGTGTATGTATTATTTATTATATATCATGTATTTATTTATATTGTGTATTTATGAATTGTATTTGTTAACTTATTTATTATGTTGTTATTTATAATAATGTATTTATTTATTTATAAAAAATTAAAACCAACAAATAAAAAACAAAAACAAAAGTAAACAAACAAACAAAAGAAGGTGTGCCAACTAACGACGTTTCAACCCTATACGGGTCTTCCTCAGGTTGGTTGGCACACTGAGAAGTGGAAACAAGCTGAGTAGCTTTGCTCCTGACAGGCAATGTTGCTCTGTCGAACGCTAGAACTGAAATGAGCTCTCCAGCTGCTCAGCTTGGCTTTAAGCGAAAAAACGAAAAAAGCGATGAACGCGTTTGCACAATTGCATTTTTAACAAAAAATAGAAGGAAGGTAAGTACCCCTGGTTTTTTAATTTTATTACACTTAATATGAACTGTATTTAATTAGAAAATAAGTTTTTTAATTAACATTCATGTTTTTAATAGTTTTTAATGAACTTATTTTTTTAAACTGTTTTTAGATTTTTATAATGTTTTTAGTAGTTTTCTTAATTTTGTAAATGTTTTTAATAATGTTTTTTAATATTTTTAAATTGTTTTTAATCGTTTTTAATGTTTTTTTTAATTGTTTTTTTTTTTTAGATTTTTTTAATTATTTTTTTATTTTTTTAGATTTTTATATGTATTTTTTAATGTTTTTAATTTTTAAAATAAAATTGTTTGTATTAAATGTACACACAATTAGGGTTAGGGATAAAAATTAGGGTTATGTTTAGGGCCAGATTAGGGTTAGGATTAGAAACAGATTTAGGGTTAGGGTTAGGTTTTAAATATTAGGGCCAAATTAGGGTTAAAATTTAGGTTCAGATTAGGGTTAGGAATTAGGGCCAGATTAGGGTTATAATTAGGGCTCAATTAGTGTTAAGATTAGGGCAAATTGGGGCTATGGTTAGGATTAGATAAGGGACAAATTATGGTTAGGTTTAGGGTTAAGGTTAGGGTTATGGTTAGGATTAGAGATTAGGGCCGAATTAGGGTTAGGGTTAGAATTTAGGTTAGGGTTAGGATTAGAGATTAGGGCCGAATTAGGGTTAGGTTTAGGGATAGAATTTAGGGAATGGTTAGGATTAGAGATTATGGCCGAATTAGGGTTAGGTTTAGGGATAGAATTTAGGTTATGGTTAGGATTAGAGATTAAGGCCGAATTAGGGTTAGGTTTAGGGCTAGAATTAGGGCTATGGTTAGGGTTAGAAATTAGGGCCGAATTAGGGTTAGGTTTAGGGATAGAATTTAGGTTATGGTTAGGATTAGAGATTAGGGCCAAATTAGGGTTAGATTTAGGAATAAAAGCAGGGCTATGGCTAGGGCTAGCAATTAGGGCCAGATTAGGGTTATATTTAGCTAGCTAGGGGTATTGCCTTTTCACATTCAAACCCCCTGGCTCTCTTGTCCCCACCATAAATATCCAGTACCTCTCTCTTCTTTTTCTTTCCCAATCCGTCCAACAAATATTTTGCTCCAATCCAGTGATAGGGTTAGGGTTAGGGTTAGGGTTAGGGTAGGGTTAGGGTTAGGGTTAGGGTTAGGGTAAGGGTTAGGTTTGTGGTAAGAAATAGATCCACCCTGAGCATGGGATGGATCTAGATGCACTGGCCTGCCAAGGAAGTGTCTCCATAGGAGTGTCCCACGGACACTAGACCCACCATCCGAAGATGGTGGGAGGGGTTCAAAAAATTGGACATATCACGTCTGATTGTCTTTTTAGGTCGGCCAGGTCGCGACGTTTCGGCCATATTTGTGGCCTTCTTCAGGCGCTGAAACCGACCTCTAAGCTGAGTGGCGATTTGCGCCGTTGCTCGCTTTTAAGGGCCAAGCTTTTCCCTTTTCTTTTTCCTATCTTCCCATTTTGTGGTTTTTTCCAATTGTTGTAGCTTCTTCTAATTGTGCTTTTTCCTCTTTTCCTTTCAGGTGGTGTTCCAGGTAAGTGTTTGTTCTTTGTTTTTGTGTCTTCTTCTTTTTGAGTTGTTTCTAATTGTTTTTTCCTTCTTCTCCTCTAGGTGGTGGTGTTCTCTTCCAGATGGCGGTTCCAGGTAAGTGTGTTGTTTTGTTCCTGTACCTCATCTAACCCTTTCTTTTCTTCTTTTCAGGTTGCAGTTTAACGTCTTGCCCAGGACGGCAGTGTGGGGTTTGTATCCCTTTCTTCTTCTTTCTCTATCCCTCTTTCTTCCCTTTGTACTTCCTCGGTTGACATTCTTCCCTCCTTTTCCGCTTCTTCCTCTTCCATTTCCCGCTTCGGACTGTGGCTCTCCTGGTATCCTCTTCAGGGGCCTTCTTTCAATAAAATTGTGGTTCACCTGGAATTTGCGTCAGGGACCTAATAAACTCACTCTCCTGGCATTCATTCTTCAGGGGTCTCATGAATATGGCGTGGATAATGGGGATTGGTCGATTAGGATAGGACTGGGTTCACAGTACGGTCGAGTTAGCACTTAGGTGCAAAATAGGGCTAGGGAGAGTATCCGAAATTGGACTTTTAAATATTAGTTTTTAGGTTTTCCAATTAATAGGCTTTAATTTAGTAATTAGGGTTAGGTATTCCAATTGCCTCTTTTTCTACCCCCTCCCCCTCCCCCTTCCCCATCCCCACCCTCTTCCCCTTCCCCCAGTCCCCAACCCTAGGCCATCATTTCCACACCTCCGAAGAGGAGCGGGGTCCGGCCCAGGGTCAGAGTCCGGGTTTATCGGTTTGTCGAGGGTTAGGTTTAGGGTTAGGGTTAGGGTTAGGGATAGATCTCCAAATTAGGGTTTGCCAATTAGGGTTTGAATAATAAGTCCGAATTAGGGTTAAGTTTAGGCGTGGTTTCCGAATTGGTTTTGTTTAGGCGTCTAGAAGGAGTGGTTAGGTTTAGGGTAAGCATAGGTTGGGGTTAGCTTAAATTGGGCACCAGGCTCAACAAAAATCCGTGGTCCTCTCCTAGGCCAATCCTGGCGGCACGGGCTGGATAGGTTTGTGGTAAGAAATAGATCCACCCTGAGCATGGGATGGATCTAGATGCACTGGCCTGCCAAGGAAGTGTCTCCATAGGAGTGTCCCACGGACACTAGACCCACCATCCGAAGATGGTGGGAGGGGTTCAAAAAATTGGACATATCACGTCTGATTGTCTTTTTAGGTCGGCCAGGTCGCGACGTTTCGGCCATATTTGTGGCCTTCTTCAGGCGCTGAAACCGACCTCTAAGCTGAGTGGCGATTTGCGCCGTTGCTCGCTTTTAAGGGCCAAGCTTTTCCCTTTTCTTTTTCCTATCTTCCCATTTTGTGGTTTTTTCCAATTGTTGTAGCTTCTTCTAATTGTGCTTTTTCCTCTTTTCCTTTCAGGTGGTGTTCCAGGTAAGTGTTTGTTCTTTGTTTTTGTGTCTTCTTCTTTTTGAGTTGTTTCTAATTGTTTTTTCCTTCTTCTCCTCTAGGTGGTGGTGTTCTCTTCCAGATGGCGGTTCCAGGTAAGTGTGTTGTTTTGTTCCTGTACCTCATCTAACCCTTTCTTTTCTTCTTTTCAGGTTGCAGTTTAACGTCTTGCCCAGGACGGCAGTGTGGGGTTTGTATCCCTTTCTTCTTCTTTCTCTATCCCTCTTTCTTCCCTTTGTACTTCCTCGGTTGACATTCTTCCCTCCTTTTCCGCTTCTTCCTCTTCCATTTCCCGCTTCGGACTGTGGCTCTCCTGGTATCCTCTTCAGGGGCCTTCTTTCAATAAAATTGTGGTTCACCTGGAATTTGCGTCAGGGACCTAATAAACTCACTCTCCTGGCATTCATTCTTCAGGGGTCTCATGAATATGGCGTGGATAATGGGGATTGGTCGATTAGGATAGGACTGGGTTCACAGTACGGTCGAGTTAGCACTTAGGTGCAAAATAGGGCTAGGGAGAGTATCCGAAATTGGACTTTTAAATATTAGTTTTTAGGTTTTCCAATTAATAGGCTTTAATTTAGTAATTAGGGTTAGGTATTCCAATTGCCTCTTTTTCTACCCCCTCCCCCTCCCCCTTCCCCATCCCCACCCTCTTCCCCTTCCCCCAGTCCCCAACCCTAGGCCATCATTTCCACACCTCCGAAGAGGAGCGGGGTCCGGCCCAGGGTCAGAGTCCGGGTTTATCGGTTTGTCGAGGGTTAGGTTTAGGGTTAGGGTTAGGGTTAGGGATAGATCTCCAAATTAGGGTTTGCCAATTAGGGTTTGAATAATAAGTCCGAATTAGGGTTAAGTTTAGGCGTGGTTTCCGAATTGGTTTTGTTTAGGCGTCTAGAAGGAGTGGTTAGGTTTAGGGTAAGCATAGGTTGGGGTTAGCTTAAATTGGGCACCAGGCTCAACAAAAATCCGTGGTCCTCTCCTAGGCCAATCCTGGCGGCACGGGCTGGATAGGTTTGTGGTAAGAAATAGATCCACCCTGAGCATGGGATGGATCTAGATGCACTGGCCTGCCAAGGAAGTGTCTCCATAGGAGTGTCCCACGGACACTAGACCCACCATCCGAAGATGGTGGGAGGGGTTCAAAAAATTGGACATATCACGTCTGATTGTCTTTTTAGGTCGGCCAGGTCGCGACGTTTCGGCCATATTTGTGGCCTTCTTCAGGCGCTGAAACCGACCTCTAAGCTGAGTGGCGATTTGCGCCGTTGCTCGCTTTTAAGGGCCAAGCTTTTCCCTTTTCTTTTTCCTATCTTCCCATTTTGTGGTTTTTTCCAATTGTTGTAGCTTCTTCTAATTGTGCTTTTTCCTCTTTTCCTTTCAGGTGGTGTTCCAGGTAAGTGTTTGTTCTTTGTTTTTGTGTCTTCTTCTTTTTGAGTTGTTTCTAATTGTTTTTTCCTTCTTCTCCTCTAGGTGGTGGTGTTCTCTTCCAGATGGCGGTTCCAGGTAAGTGTGTTGTTTTGTTCCTGTACCTCATCTAACCCTTTCTTTTCTTCTTTTCAGGTTGCAGTTTAACGTCTTGCCCAGGACGGCAGTGTGGGGTTTGTATCCCTTTCTTCTTCTTTCTCTATCCCTCTTTCTTCCCTTTGTACTTCCTCGGTTGACATTCTTCCCTCCTTTTCCGCTTCTTCCTCTTCCATTTCCCGCTTCGGACTGTGGCTCTCCTGGTATCCTCTTCAGGGGCCTTCTTTCAATAAAATTGTGGTTCACCTGGAATTTGCGTCAGGGACCTAATAAACTCACTCTCCTGGCATTCATTCTTCAGGGGTCTCATGAATATGGCGTGGATAATGGGGATTGGTCGATTAGGATAGGACTGGGTTCACAGTACGGTCGAGTTAGCACTTAGGTGCAAAATAGGGCTAGGGAGAGTATCCGAAATTGGACTTTTAAATATTAGTTTTTAGGTTTTCCAATTAATAGGCTTTAATTTAGTAATTAGGGTTAGGTATTCCAATTGCCTCTTTTTCTACCCCCTCCCCCTCCCCCTTCCCCATCCCCACCCTCTTCCCCTTCCCCCAGTCCCCAACCCTAGGCCATCATTTCCACACCTCCGAAGAGGAGCGGGGTCCGGCCCAGGGTCAGAGTCCGGGTTTATCGGTTTGTCGAGGGTTAGGTTTAGGGTTAGGGTTAGGGTTAGGGATAGATCTCCAAATTAGGGTTTGCCAATTAGGGTTTGAATAATAAGTCCGAATTAGGGTTAAGTTTAGGCGTGGTTTCCGAATTGGTTTTGTTTAGGCGTCTAGAAGGAGTGGTTAGGTTTAGGGTAAGCATAGGTTGGGGTTAGCTTAAATTGGGCACCAGGCTCAACAAAAATCCGTGGTCCTCTCCTAGGCCAATCCTGGCGGCACGGGCTGGATAGGTTTGTGGTAAGAAATAGATCCACCCTGAGCATGGGATGGATCTAGATGCACTGGCCTGCCAAGGAAGTGTCTCCATAGGAGTGTCCCACGGACACTAGACCCACCATCCGAAGATGGTGGGAGGGGTTCAAAAAATTGGACATATCACGTCTGATTGTCTTTTTAGGTCGGCCAGGTCGCGACGTTTCGGCCATATTTGTGGCCTTCTTCAGGCGCTGAAACCGACCTCTAAGCTGAGTGGCGATTTGCGCCGTTGCTCGCTTTTAAGGGCCAAGCTTTTCCCTTTTCTTTTTCCTATCTTCCCATTTTGTGGTTTTTTCCAATTGTTGTAGCTTCTTCTAATTGTGCTTTTTCCTCTTTTCCTTTCAGGTGGTGTTCCAGGTAAGTGTTTGTTCTTTGTTTTTGTGTCTTCTTCTTTTTGAGTTGTTTCTAATTGTTTTTTCCTTCTTCTCCTCTAGGTGGTGGTGTTCTCTTCCAGATGGCGGTTCCAGGTAAGTGTGTTGTTTTGTTCCTGTACCTCATCTAACCCTTTCTTTTCTTCTTTTCAGGTTGCAGTTTAACGTCTTGCCCAGGACGGCAGTGTGGGGTTTGTATCCCTTTCTTCTTCTTTCTCTATCCCTCTTTCTTCCCTTTGTACTTCCTCGGTTGACATTCTTCCCTCCTTTTCCGCTTCTTCCTCTTCCATTTCCCGCTTCGGACTGTGGCTCTCCTGGTATCCTCTTCAGGGGCCTTCTTTCAATAAAATTGTGGTTCACCTGGAATTTGCGTCAGGGACCTAATAAACTCACTCTCCTGGCATTCATTCTTCAGGGGTCTCATGAATATGGCGTGGATAATGGGGATTGGTCGATTAGGATAGGACTGGGTTCACAGTACGGTCGAGTTAGCACTTAGGTGCAAAATAGGGCTAGGGAGAGTATCCGAAATTGGACTTTTAAATATTAGTTTTTAGGTTTTCCAATTAATAGGCTTTAATTTAGTAATTAGGGTTAGGTATTCCAATTGCCTCTTTTTCTACCCCCTCCCCCTCCCCCTTCCCCATCCCCACCCTCTTCCCCTTCCCCCAGTCCCCAACCCTAGGCCATCATTTCCACACCTCCGAAGAGGAGCGGGGTCCGGCCCAGGGTCAGAGTCCGGGTTTATCGGTTTGTCGAGGGTTAGGTTTAGGGTTAGGGTTAGGGTTAGGGATAGATCTCCAAATTAGGGTTTGCCAATTAGGGTTTGAATAATAAGTCCGAATTAGGGTTAAGTTTAGGCGTGGTTTCCGAATTGGTTTTGTTTAGGCGTCTAGAAGGAGTGGTTAGGTTTAGGGTAAGCATAGGTTGGGGTTAGCTTAAATTGGGCACCAGGCTCAACAAAAATCCGTGGTCCTCTCCTAGGCCAATCCTGGCGGCACGGGCTGGATAGGTTTGTGGTAAGAAATAGATCCACCCTGAGCATGGGATGGATCTAGATGCACTGGCCTGCCAAGGAAGTGTCTCCATAGGAGTGTCCCACGGACACTAGACCCACCATCCGAAGATGGTGGGAGGGGTTCAAAAAATTGGACATATCACGTCTGATTGTCTTTTTAGGTCGGCCAGGTCGCGACGTTTCGGCCATATTTGTGGCCTTCTTCAGGCGCTGAAACCGACCTCTAAGCTGAGTGGCGATTTGCGCCGTTGCTCGCTTTTAAGGGCCAAGCTTTTCCCTTTTCTTTTTCCTATCTTCCCATTTTGTGGTTTTTTCCAATTGTTGTAGCTTCTTCTAATTGTGCTTTTTCCTCTTTTCCTTTCAGGTGGTGTTCCAGGTAAGTGTTTGTTCTTTGTTTTTGTGTCTTCTTCTTTTTGAGTTGTTTCTAATTGTTTTTTCCTTCTTCTCCTCTAGGTGGTGGTGTTCTCTTCCAGATGGCGGTTCCAGGTAAGTGTGTTGTTTTGTTCCTGTACCTCATCTAACCCTTTCTTTTCTTCTTTTCAGGTTGCAGTTTAACGTCTTGCCCAGGACGGCAGTGTGGGGTTTGTATCCCTTTCTTCTTCTTTCTCTATCCCTCTTTCTTCCCTTTGTACTTCCTCGGTTGACATTCTTCCCTCCTTTTCCGCTTCTTCCTCTTCCATTTCCCGCTTCGGACTGTGGCTCTCCTGGTATCCTCTTCAGGGGCCTTCTTTCAATAAAATTGTGGTTCACCTGGAATTTGCGTCAGGGACCTAATAAACTCACTCTCCTGGCATTCATTCTTCAGGGGTCTCATGAATATGGCGTGGATAATGGGGATTGGTCGATTAGGATAGGACTGGGTTCACAGTACGGTCGAGTTAGCACTTAGGTGCAAAATAGGGCTAGGGAGAGTATCCGAAATTGGACTTTTAAATATTAGTTTTTAGGTTTTCCAATTAATAGGCTTTAATTTAGTAATTAGGGTTAGGTATTCCAATTGCCTCTTTTTCTACCCCCTCCCCCTCCCCCTTCCCCATCCCCACCCTCTTCCCCTTCCCCCAGTCCCCAACCCTAGGCCATCATTTCCACACCTCCGAAGAGGAGCGGGGTCCGGCCCAGGGTCAGAGTCCGGGTTTATCGGTTTGTCGAGGGTTAGGTTTAGGGTTAGGGTTAGGGTTAGGGATAGATCTCCAAATTAGGGTTTGCCAATTAGGGTTTGAATAATAAGTCCGAATTAGGGTTAAGTTTAGGCGTGGTTTCCGAATTGGTTTTGTTTAGGCGTCTAGAAGGAGTGGTTAGGTTTAGGGTAAGCATAGGTTGGGGTTAGCTTAAATTGGGCACCAGGCTCAACAAAAATCCGTGGTCCTCTCCTAGGCCAATCCTGGCGGCACGGGCTGGATAGGTTTGTGGTAAGAAATAGATCCACCCTGAGCATGGGATGGATCTAGATGCACTGGCCTGCCAAGGAAGTGTCTCCATAGGAGTGTCCCACGGACACTAGACCCACCATCCGAAGATGGTGGGAGGGGTTCAAAAAATTGGACATATCACGTCTGATTGTCTTTTTAGGTCGGCCAGGTCGCGACGTTTCGGCCATATTTGTGGCCTTCTTCAGGCGCTGAAACCGACCTCTAAGCTGAGTGGCGATTTGCGCCGTTGCTCGCTTTTAAGGGCCAAGCTTTTCCCTTTTCTTTTTCCTATCTTCCCATTTTGTGGTTTTTTCCAATTGTTGTAGCTTCTTCTAATTGTGCTTTTTCCTCTTTTCCTTTCAGGTGGTGTTCCAGGTAAGTGTTTGTTCTTTGTTTTTGTGTCTTCTTCTTTTTGAGTTGTTTCTAATTGTTTTTTCCTTCTTCTCCTCTAGGTGGTGGTGTTCTCTTACAGATGGCGGTTCCAGGTAAGTGTGTTGTTTTGTTCCTGTACCTCATCTAACCCTTTCTTTTCTTCTTTTCAGGTTGCAGTTTAACGTCTTGCCCAGGACGGCAGTGTGGGGTTTGTATCCCTTTCTTCTTCTTTCTCTATCCCTCTTTCTTCCCTTTGTACTTCCTCGGTTGACATTCTTCCCTCCTTTTCCGCTTCTTCCTCTTCCATTTCCCGCTTCGGACTGTGGCTCTCCTGGTATCCTCTTCAGGGGCCTTCTTTCAATAAAATTGTGGTTCACCTGGAATTTGCGTCAGGGACCTAATAAACTCACTCTCCTGGCATTCATTCTTCAGGGGTCTCATGAATATGGCGTGGATAATGGGGATTGGTCGATTAGGATAGGACTGGGTTCACAGTACGGTCGAGTTAGCACTTAGGTGCAAAATAGGGCTAGGGAGAGTATCCGAAATTGGACTTTTAAATATTAGTTTTTAGGTTTTCCAATTAATAGGCTTTAATTTAGTAATTAGGGTTAGGTATTCCAATTGCCTCTTTTTCTACCCCCTCCCCCTCCCCCTTCCCCATCCCCACCCTCTTCCCCTTCCCCCAGTCCCCAACCCTAGGCCATCATTTCCACACCTCCGAAGAGGAGCGGGGTCCGGCCCAGGGTCAGAGTCCGGGTTTATCGGTTTGTCGAGGGTTAGGTTTAGGGTTAGGGTTAGGGTTAGGGATAGATCTCCAAATTAGGGTTTGCCAATTAGGGTTTGAATAATAAGTCCGAATTAGGGTTAAGTTTAGGCGTGGTTTCCGAATTGGTTTTGTTTAGGCGTCTAGAAGGAGTGGTTAGGTTTAGGGTAAGCATAGGTTGGGGTTAGCTTAAATTGGGCACCAGGCTCAACAAAAATCCGTGGTCCTCTCCTAGGCCAATCCTGGCGGCACGGGCTGGATAGGTTTGTGGTAAGAAATAGATCCACCCTGAGCATGGGATGGATCTAGATGCACTGGCCTGCCAAGGAAGTGTCTCCATAGGAGTGTCCCACGGACACTAGACCCACCATCCGAAGATGGTGGGAGGGGTTCAAAAAATTGGACATATCACGTCTGATTGTCTTTTTAGGTCGGCCAGGTCGCGACGTTTCGGCCATATTTGTGGCCTTCTTCAGGCGCTGAAACCGACCTCTAAGCTGAGTGGCGATTTGCGCCGTTGCTCGCTTTTAAGGGCCAAGCTTTTCCCTTTTCTTTTTCCTATCTTCCCATTTTGTGGTTTTTTCCAATTGTTGTAGCTTCTTCTAATTGTGCTTTTTCCTCTTTTCCTTTCAGGTGGTGTTCCAGGTAAGTGTTTGTTCTTTGTTTTTGTGTCTTCTTCTTTTTGAGTTGTTTCTAATTGTTTTTTCCTTCTTCTCCTCTAGGTGGTGGTGTTCTCTTCCAGATGGCGGTTCCAGGTAAGTGTGTTGTTTTGTTCCTGTACCTCATCTAACCCTTTCTTTTCTTCTTTTCAGGTTGCAGTTTAACGTCTTGCCCAGGACGGCAGTGTGGGGTTTGTATCCCTTTCTTCTTCTTTCTCTATCCCTCTTTCTTCCCTTTGTACTTCCTCGGTTGACATTCTTCCCTCCTTTTCCGCTTCTTCCTCTTCCATTTCCCGCTTCGGACTGTGGCTCTCCTGGTATCCTCTTCAGGGGCCTTCTTTCAATAAAATTGTGGTTCACCTGGAATTTGCGTCAGGGACCTAATAAACTCACTCTCCTGGCATTCATTCTTCAGGGGTCTCATGAATATGGCGTGGATAATGGGGATTGGTCGATTAGGATAGGACTGGGTTCACAGTACGGTCGAGTTAGCACTTAGGTGCAAAATAGGGCTAGGGAGAGTATCCGAAATTGGACTTTTAAATATTAGTTTTTAGGTTTTCCAATTAATAGGCTTTAATTTAGTAATTAGGGTTAGGTATTCCAATTGCCTCTTTTTCTACCCCCTCCCCCTCCCCCTTCCCCATCCCCACCCTCTTCCCCTTCCCCCAGTCCCCAACCCTAGGCCATCATTTCCACACCTCCGAAGAGGAGCGGGGTCCGGCCCAGGGTCAGAGTCCGGGTTTATCGGTTTGTCGAGGGTTAGGTTTAGGGTTAGGGTTAGGGTTAGGGATAGATCTCCAAATTAGGGTTTGCCAATTAGGGTTTGAATAATAAGTCCGAATTAGGGTTAAGTTTAGGCGTGGTTTCCGAATTGGTTTTGTTTAGGCGTCTAGAAGGAGTGGTTAGGTTTAGGGTAAGCATAGGTTGGGGTTAGCTTAAATTGGGCACCAGGCTCAACAAAAATCCGTGGTCCTCTCCTAGGCCAATCCTGGCGGCACGGGCTGGATAGGTTTGTGGTAAGAAATAGATCCACCCTGAGCATGGGATGGATCTAGATGCACTGGCCTGCCAAGGAAGTGTCTCCATAGGAGTGTCCCACGGACACTAGACCCACCATCCGAAGATGGTGGGAGGGGTTCAAAAAATTGGACATATCACGTCTGATTGTCTTTTTAGGTCGGCCAGGTCGCGACGTTTCGGCCATATTTGTGGCCTTCTTCAGGCGCTGAAACCGACCTCTAAGCTGAGTGGCGATTTGCGCCGTTGCTCGCTTTTAAGGGCCAAGCTTTTCCCTTTTCTTTTTCCTATCTTCCCATTTTGTGGTTTTTTCCAATTGTTGTAGCTTCTTCTAATTGTGCTTTTTCCTCTTTTCCTTTCAGGTGGTGTTCCAGGTAAGTGTTTGTTCTTTGTTTTTGTGTCTTCTTCTTTTTGAGTTGTTTCTAATTGTTTTTTCCTTCTTCTCCTCTAGGTGGTGGTGTTCTCTTCCAGATGGCGGTTCCAGGTAAGTGTGTTGTTTTGTTCCTGTACCTCATCTAACCCTTTCTTTTCTTCTTTTCAGGTTGCAGTTTAACGTCTTGCCCAGGACGGCAGTGTGGGGTTTGTATCCCTTTCTTCTTCTTTCTCTATCCCTCTTTCTTCCCTTTGTACTTCCTCGGTTGACATTCTTCCCTCCTTTTCCGCTTCTTCCTCTTCCATTTCCCGCTTCGGACTGTGGCTCTCCTGGTATCCTCTTCAGGGGCCTTCTTTCAATAAAATTGTGGTTCACCTGGAATTTGCGTCAGGGACCTAATAAACTCACTCTCCTGGCATTCATTCTTCAGGGGTCTCATGAATATGGCGTGGATAATGGGGATTGGTCGATTAGGATAGGACTGGGTTCACAGTACGGTCGAGTTAGCACTTAGGTGCAAAATAGGGCTAGGGAGAGTATCCGAAATTGGACTTTTAAATATTAGTTTTTAGGTTTTCCAATTAATAGGCTTTAATTTAGTAATTAGGGTTAGGTATTCCAATTGCCTCTTTTTCTACCCCCTCCCCCTCCCCCTTCCCCATCCCCACCCTCTTCCCCTTCCCCCAGTCCCCAACCCTAGGCCATCATTTCCACACCTCCGAAGAGGAGCGGGGTCCGGCCCAGGGTCAGAGTCCGGGTTTATCGGTTTGTCGAGGGTTAGGTTTAGGGTTAGGGTTAGGGTTAGGGATAGATCTCCAAATTAGGGTTTGCCAATTAGGGTTTGAATAATAAGTCCGAATTAGGGTTAAGTTTAGGCGTGGTTTCCGAATTGGTTTTGTTTAGGCGTCTAGAAGGAGTGGTTAGGTTTAGGGTAAGCATAGGTTGGGGTTAGCTTAAATTGGGCACCAGGCTCAACAAAAATCCGTGGTCCTCTCCTAGGCCAATCCTGGCGGCACGGGCTGGATAGGTTTGTGGTAAGAAATAGATCCACCCTGAGCATGGGATGGATCTAGATGCACTGGCCTGCCAAGGAAGTGTCTCCATAGGAGTGTCCCACGGACACTAGACCCACCATCCGAAGATGGTGGGAGGGGTTCAAAAAATTGGACATATCACGTCTGATTGTCTTTTTAGGTCGGCCAGGTCGCGACGTTTCGGCCATATTTGTGGCCTTCTTCAGGCGCTGAAACCGACCTCTAAGCTGAGTGGCGATTTGCGCCGTTGCTCGCTTTTAAGGGCCAAGCTTTTCCCTTTTCTTTTTCCTATCTTCCCATTTTGTGGTTTTTTCCAATTGTTGTAGCTTCTTCTAATTGTGCTTTTTCCTCTTTTCCTTTCAGGTGGTGTTCCAGGTAAGTGTTTGTTCTTTGTTTTTGTGTCTTCTTCTTTTTGAGTTGTTTCTAATTGTTTTTTCCTTCTTCTCCTCTAGGTGGTGGTGTTCTCTTCCAGATGGCGGTTCCAGGTAAGTGTGTTGTTTTGTTCCTGTACCTCATCTAACCCTTTCTTTTCTTCTTTTCAGGTTGCAGTTTAACGTCTTGCCCAGGACGGCAGTGTGGGGTTTGTATCCCTTTCTTCTTCTTTCTCTATCCCTCTTTCTTCCCTTTGTACTTCCTCGGTTGACATTCTTCCCTCCTTTTCCGCTTCTTCCTCTTCCATTTCCCGCTTCGGACTGTGGCTCTCCTGGTATCCTCTTCAGGGGCCTTCTTTCAATAAAATTGTGGTTCACCTGGAATTTGCGTCAGGGACCTAATAAACTCACTCTCCTGGCATTCATTCTTCAGGGGTCTCATGAATATGGCGTGGATAATGGGGATTGGTCGATTAGGATAGGACTGGGTTCACAGTACGGTCGAGTTAGCACTTAGGTGCAAAATAGGGCTAGGGAGAGTATCCGAAATTGGACTTTTAAATATTAGTTTTTAGGTTTTCCAATTAATAGGCTTTAATTTAGTAATTAGGGTTAGGTATTCCAATTGCCTCTTTTTCTACCCCCTCCCCCTCCCCCTTCCCCATCCCCACCCTCTTCCCCTTCCCCCAGTCCCCAACCCTAGGCCATCATTTCCACACCTCCGAAGAGGAGCGGGGTCCGGCCCAGGGTCAGAGTCCGGGTTTATCGGTTTGTCGAGGGTTAGGTTTAGGGTTAGGGTTAGGGTTAGGGATAGATCTCCAAATTAGGGTTTGCCAATTAGGGTTTGAATAATAAGTCCGAATTAGGGTTAAGTTTAGGCGTGGTTTCCGAATTGGTTTTGTTTAGGCGTCTAGAAGGAGTGGTTAGGTTTAGGGTAAGCATAGGTTGGGGTTAGCTTAAATTGGGCACCAGGCTCAACAAAAATCCGTGGTCCTCTCCTAGGCCAATCCTGGCGGCACGGGCTGGATAGGTTTGTGGTAAGAAATAGATCCACCCTGAGCATGGGATGGATCTAGATGCACTGGCCTGCCAAGGAAGTGTCTCCATAGGAGTGTCCCACGGACACTAGACCCACCATCCGAAGATGGTGGGAGGGGTTCAAAAAATTGGACATATCACGTCTGATTGTCTTTTTAGGTCGGCCAGGTCGCGACGTTTCGGCCATATTTGTGGCCTTCTTCAGGCGCTGAAACCGACCTCTAAGCTGAGTGGCGATTTGCGCCGTTGCTCGCTTTTAAGGGCCAAGCTTTTCCCTTTTCTTTTTCCTATCTTCCCATTTTGTGGTTTTTTCCAATTGTTGTAGCTTCTTCTAATTGTGCTTTTTCCTCTTTTCCTTTCAGGTGGTGTTCCAGGTAAGTGTTTGTTCTTTGTTTTTGTGTCTTCTTCTTTTTGAGTTGTTTCTAATTGTTTTTTCCTTCTTCTCCTCTAGGTGGTGGTGTTCTCTTCCAGATGGCGGTTCCAGGTAAGTGTGTTGTTTTGTTCCTGTACCTCATCTAACCCTTTCTTTTCTTCTTTTCAGGTTGCAGTTTAACGTCTTGCCCAGGACGGCAGTGTGGGGTTTGTATCCCTTTCTTCTTCTTTCTCTATCCCTCTTTCTTCCCTTTGTACTTCCTCGGTTGACATTCTTCCCTCCTTTTCCGCTTCTTCCTCTTCCATTTCCCGCTTCGGACTGTGGCTCTCCTGGTATCCTCTTCAGGGGCCTTCTTTCAATAAAATTGTGGTTCACCTGGAATTTGCGTCAGGGACCTAATAAACTCACTCTCCTGGCATTCATTCTTCAGGGGTCTCATGAATATGGCGTGGATAATGGGGATTGGTCGATTAGGATAGGACTGGGTTCACAGTACGGTCGAGTTAGCACTTAGGTGCAAAATAGGGCTAGGGAGAGTATCCGAAATTGGACTTTTAAATATTAGTTTTTAGGTTTTCCAATTAATAGGCTTTAATTTAGTAATTAGGGTTAGGTATTCCAATTGCCTCTTTTTCTACCCCCTCCCCCTCCCCCTTCCCCATCCCCACCCTCTTCCCCTTCCCCCAGTCCCCAACCCTAGGCCATCATTTCCACACCTCCGAAGAGGAGCGGGGTCCGGCCCAGGGTCAGAGTCCGGGTTTATCGGTTTGTCGAGGGTTAGGTTTAGGGTTAGGGTTAGGGTTAGGGATAGATCTCCAAATTAGGGTTTGCCAATTAGGGTTTGAATAATAAGTCCGAATTAGGGTTAAGTTTAGGCGTGGTTTCCGAATTGGTTTTGTTTAGGCGTCTAGAAGGAGTGGTTAGGTTTAGGGTAAGCATAGGTTGGGGTTAGCTTAAATTGGGCACCAGGCTCAACAAAAATCCGTGGTCCTCTCCTAGGCCAATCCTGGCGGCACGGGCTGGATAGGTTTGTGGTAAGAAATAGATCCACCCTGAGCATGGGATGGATCTAGATGCACTGGCCTGCCAAGGAAGTGTCTCCATAGGAGTGTCCCACGGACACTAGACCCACCATCCGAAGATGGTGGGAGGGGTTCAAAAAATTGGACATATCACGTCTGATTGTCTTTTTAGGTCGGCCAGGTCGCGACGTTTCGGCCATATTTGTGGCCTTCTTCAGGCGCTGAAACCGACCTCTAAGCTGAGTGGCGATTTGCGCCGTTGCTCGCTTTTAAGGGCCAAGCTTTTCCCTTTTCTTTTTCCTATCTTCCCATTTTGTGGTTTTTTCCAATTGTTGTAGCTTCTTCTAATTGTGCTTTTTCCTCTTTTCCTTTCAGGTGGTGTTCCAGGTAAGTGTTTGTTCTTTGTTTTTGTGTCTTCTTCTTTTTGAGTTGTTTCTAATTGTTTTTTCCTTCTTCTCCTCTAGGTGGTGGTGTTCTCTTCCAGATGGCGGTTCCAGGTAAGTGTGTTGTTTTGTTCCTGTACCTCATCTAACCCTTTCTTTTCTTCTTTTCAGGTTGCAGTTTAACGTCTTGCCCAGGACGGCAGTGTGGGGTTTGTATCCCTTTCTTCTTCTTTCTCTATCCCTCTTTCTTCCCTTTGTACTTCCTCGGTTGACATTCTTCCCTCCTTTTCCGCTTCTTCCTCTTCCATTTCCCGCTTCGGACTGTGGCTCTCCTGGTATCCTCTTCAGGGGCCTTCTTTCAATAAAATTGTGGTTCACCTGGAATTTGCGTCAGGGACCTAATAAACTCACTCTCCTGGCATTCATTCTTCAGGGGTCTCATGAATATGGCGTGGATAATGGGGATTGGTCGATTAGGATAGGACTGGGTTCACAGTACGGTCGAGTTAGCACTTAGGTGCAAAATAGGGCTAGGGAGAGTATCCGAAATTGGACTTTTAAATATTAGTTTTTAGGTTTTCCAATTAATAGGCTTTAATTTAGTAATTAGGGTTAGGTATTCCAATTGCCTCTTTTTCTACCCCCTCCCCCTCCCCCTTCCCCATCCCCACCCTCTTCCCCTTCCCCCAGTCCCCAACCCTAGGCCATCATTTCCACACCTCCGAAGAGGAGCGGGGTCCGGCCCAGGGTCAGAGTCCGGGTTTATCGGTTTGTCGAGGGTTAGGTTTAGGGTTAGGGTTAGGGTTAGGGATAGATCTCCAAATTAGGGTTTGCCAATTAGGGTTTGAATAATAAGTCCGAATTAGGGTTAAGTTTAGGCGTGGTTTCCGAATTGGTTTTGTTTAGGCGTCTAGAAGGAGTGGTTAGGTTTAGGGTAAGCATAGGTTGGGGTTAGCTTAAATTGGGCACCAGGCTCAACAAAAATCCGTGGTCCTCTCCTAGGCCAATCCTGGCGGCACGGGCTGGATAGGTTTGTGGTAAGAAATAGATCCACCCTGAGCATGGGATGGATCTAGATGCACTGGCCTGCCAAGGAAGTGTCTCCATAGGAGTGTCCCACGGACACTAGACCCACCATCCGAAGATGGTGGGAGGGGTTCAAAAAATTGGACATATCACGTCTGATTGTCTTTTTAGGTCGGCCAGGTCGCGACGTTTCGGCCATATTTGTGGCCTTCTTCAGGCGCTGAAACCGACCTCTAAGCTGAGTGGCGATTTGCGCCGTTGCTCGCTTTTAAGGGCCAAGCTTTTCCCTTTTCTTTTTCCTATCTTCCCATTTTGTGGTTTTTTCCAATTGTTGTAGCTTCTTCTAATTGTGCTTTTTCCTCTTTTCCTTTCAGGTGGTGTTCCAGGTAAGTGTTTGTTCTTTGTTTTTGTGTCTTCTTCTTTTTGAGTTGTTTCTAATTGTTTTTTCCTTCTTCTCCTCTAGGTGGTGGTGTTCTCTTCCAGATGGCGGTTCCAGGTAAGTGTGTTGTTTTGTTCCTGTACCTCATCTAACCCTTTCTTTTCTTCTTTTCAGGTTGCAGTTTAACGTCTTGCCCAGGACGGCAGTGTGGGGTTTGTATCCCTTTCTTCTTCTTTCTCTATCCCTCTTTCTTCCCTTTGTACTTCCTCGGTTGACATTCTTCCCTCCTTTTCCGCTTCTTCCTCTTCCATTTCCCGCTTCGGACTGTGGCTCTCCTGGTATCCTCTTCAGGGGCCTTCTTTCAATAAAATTGTGGTTCACCTGGAATTTGCGTCAGGGACCTAATAAACTCACTCTCCTGGCATTCATTCTTCAGGGGTCTCATGAATATGGCGTGGATAATGGGGATTGGTCGATTAGGATAGGACTGGGTTCACAGTACGGTCGAGTTAGCACTTAGGTGCAAAATAGGGCTAGGGAGAGTATCCGAAATTGGACTTTTAAATATTAGTTTTTAGGTTTTCCAATTAATAGGCTTTAATTTAGTAATTAGGGTTAGGTATTCCAATTGCCTCTTTTTCTACCCCCTCCCCCTCCCCCTTCCCCATCCCCACCCTCTTCCCCTTCCCCCAGTCCCCAACCCTAGGCCATCATTTCCACACCTCCGAAGAGGAGCGGGGTCCGGCCCAGGGTCAGAGTCCGGGTTTATCGGTTTGTCGAGGGTTAGGTTTAGGGTTAGGGTTAGGGTTAGGGATAGATCTCCAAATTAGGGTTTGCCAATTAGGGTTTGAATAATAAGTCCGAATTAGGGTTAAGTTTAGGCGTGGTTTCCGAATTGGTTTTGTTTAGGCGTCTAGAAGGAGTGGTTAGGTTTAGGGTAAGCATAGGTTGGGGTTAGCTTAAATTGGGCACCAGGCTCAACAAAAATCCGTGGTCCTCTCCTAGGCCAATCCTGGCGGCACGGGCTGGATAGGTTTGTGGTAAGAAATAGATCCACCCTGAGCATGGGATGGATCTAGATGCACTGGCCTGCCAAGGAAGTGTCTCCATAGGAGTGTCCCACGGACACTAGACCCACCATCCGAAGATGGTGGGAGGGGTTCAAAAAATTGGACATATCACGTCTGATTGTCTTTTTAGGTCGGCCAGGTCGCGACGTTTCGGCCATATTTGTGGCCTTCTTCAGGCGCTGAAACCGACCTCTAAGCTGAGTGGCGATTTGCGCCGTTGCTCGCTTTTAAGGGCCAAGCTTTTCCCTTTTCTTTTTCCTATCTTCCCATTTTGTGGTTTTTTCCAATTGTTGTAGCTTCTTCTAATTGTGCTTTTTCCTCTTTTCCTTTCAGGTGGTGTTCCAGGTAAGTGTTTGTTCTTTGTTTTTGTGTCTTCTTCTTTTTGAGTTGTTTCTAATTGTTTTTTCCTTCTTCTCCTCTAGGTGGTGGTGTTCTCTTCCAGATGGCGGTTCCAGGTAAGTGTGTTGTTTTGTTCCTGTACCTCATCTAACCCTTTCTTTTCTTCTTTTCAGGTTGCAGTTTAACGTCTTGCCCAGGACGGCAGTGTGGGGTTTGTATCCCTTTCTTCTTCTTTCTCTATCCCTCTTTCTTCCCTTTGTACTTCCTCGGTTGACATTCTTCCCTCCTTTTCCGCTTCTTCCTCTTCCATTTCCCGCTTCGGACTGTGGCTCTCCTGGTATCCTCTTCAGGGGCCTTCTTTCAATAAAATTGTGGTTCACCTGGAATTTGCGTCAGGGACCTAATAAACTCACTCTCCTGGCATTCATTCTTCAGGGGTCTCATGAATATGGCGTGGATAATGGGGATTGGTCGATTAGGATAGGACTGGGTTCACAGTACGGTCGAGTTAGCACTTAGGTGCAAAATAGGGCTAGGGAGAGTATCCGAAATTGGACTTTTAAATATTAGTTTTTAGGTTTTCCAATTAATAGGCTTTAATTTAGTAATTAGGGTTAGGTATTCCAATTGCCTCTTTTTCTACCCCCTCCCCCTCCCCCTTCCCCATCCCCACCCTCTTCCCCTTCCCCCAGTCCCCAACCCTAGGCCATCATTTCCACACCTCCGAAGAGGAGCGGGGTCCGGCCCAGGGTCAGAGTCCGGGTTTATCGGTTTGTCGAGGGTTAGGTTTAGGGTTAGGGTTAGGGTTAGGGATAGATCTCCAAATTAGGGTTTGCCAATTAGGGTTTGAATAATAAGTCCGAATTAGGGTTAAGTTTAGGCGTGGTTTCCGAATTGGTTTTGTTTAGGCGTCTAGAAGGAGTGGTTAGGTTTAGGGTAAGCATAGGTTGGGGTTAGCTTAAATTGGGCACCAGGCTCAACAAAAATCCGTGGTCCTCTCCTAGGCCAATCCTGGCGGCACGGGCTGGATAGGTTTGTGGTAAGAAATAGATCCACCCTGAGCATGGGATGGATCTAGATGCACTGGCCTGCCAAGGAAGTGTCTCCATAGGAGTGTCCCACGGACACTAGACCCACCATCCGAAGATGGTGGGAGGGGTTCAAAAAATTGGACATATCACGTCTGATTGTCTTTTTAGGTCGGCCAGGTCGCGACGTTTCGGCCATATTTGTGGCCTTCTTCAGGCGCTGAAACCGACCTCTAAGCTGAGTGGCGATTTGCGCCGTTGCTCGCTTTTAAGGGCCAAGCTTTTCCCTTTTCTTTTTCCTATCTTCCCATTTTGTGGTTTTTTCCAATTGTTGTAGCTTCTTCTAATTGTGCTTTTTCCTCTTTTCCTTTCAGGTGGTGTTCCAGGTAAGTGTTTGTTCTTTGTTTTTGTGTCTTCTTCTTTTTGAGTTGTTTCTAATTGTTTTTTCCTTCTTCTCCTCTAGGTGGTGGTGTTCTCTTCCAGATGGCGGTTCCAGGTAAGTGTGTTGTTTTGTTCCTGTACCTCATCTAACCCTTTCTTTTCTTCTTTTCAGGTTGCAGTTTAACGTCTTGCCCAGGACGGCAGTGTGGGGTTTGTATCCCTTTCTTCTTCTTTCTCTATCCCTCTTTCTTCCCTTTGTACTTCCTCGGTTGACATTCTTCCCTCCTTTTCCGCTTCTTCCTCTTCCATTTCCCGCTTCGGACTGTGGCTCTCCTGGTATCCTCTTCAGGGGCCTTCTTTCAATAAAATTGTGGTTCACCTGGAATTTGCGTCAGGGACCTAATAAACTCACTCTCCTGGCATTCATTCTTCAGGGGTCTCATGAATATGGCGTGGATAATGGGGATTGGTCGATTAGGATAGGACTGGGTTCACAGTACGGTCGAGTTAGCACTTAGGTGCAAAATAGGGCTAGGGAGAGTATCCGAAATTGGACTTTTAAATATTAGTTTTTAGGTTTTCCAATTAATAGGCTTTAATTTAGTAATTAGGGTTAGGTATTCCAATTGCCTCTTTTTCTACCCCCTCCCCCTCCCCCTTCCCCATCCCCACCCTCTTCCCCTTCCCCCAGTCCCCAACCCTAGGCCATCATTTCCACACCTCCGAAGAGGAGCGGGGTCCGGCCCAGGGTCAGAGTCCGGGTTTATCGGTTTGTCGAGGGTTAGGTTTAGGGTTAGGGTTAGGGTTAGGGATAGATCTCCAAATTAGGGTTTGCCAATTAGGGTTTGAATAATAAGTCCGAATTAGGGTTAAGTTTAGGCGTGGTTTCCGAATTGGTTTTGTTTAGGCGTCTAGAAGGAGTGGTTAGGTTTAGGGTAAGCATAGGTTGGGGTTAGCTTAAATTGGGCACCAGGCTCAACAAAAATCCGTGGTCCTCTCCTAGGCCAATCCTGGCGGCACGGGCTGGATAGGTTTGTGGTAAGAAATAGATCCACCCTGAGCATGGGATGGATCTAGATGCACTGGCCTGCCAAGGAAGTGTCTCCATAGGAGTGTCCCACGGACACTAGACCCACCATCCGAAGATGGTGGGAGGGGTTCAAAAAATTGGACATATCACGTCTGATTGTCTTTTTAGGTCGGCCAGGTCGCGACGTTTCGGCCATATTTGTGGCCTTCTTCAGGCGCTGAAACCGACCTCTAAGCTGAGTGGCGATTTGCGCCGTTGCTCGCTTTTAAGGGCCAAGCTTTTCCCTTTTCTTTTTCCTATCTTCCCATTTTGTGGTTTTTTCCAATTGTTGTAGCTTCTTCTAATTGTGCTTTTTCCTCTTTTCCTTTCAGGTGGTGTTCCAGGTAAGTGTTTGTTCTTTGTTTTTGTGTCTTCTTCTTTTTGAGTTGTTTCTAATTGTTTTTTCCTTCTTCTCCTCTAGGTGGTGGTGTTCTCTTCCAGATGGCGGTTCCAGGTAAGTGTGTTGTTTTGTTCCTGTACCTCATCTAACCCTTTCTTTTCTTCTTTTCAGGTTGCAGTTTAACGTCTTGCCCAGGACGGCAGTGTGGGGTTTGTATCCCTTTCTTCTTCTTTCTCTATCCCTCTTTCTTCCCTTTGTACTTCCTCGGTTGACATTCTTCCCTCCTTTTCCGCTTCTTCCTCTTCCATTTCCCGCTTCGGACTGTGGCTCTCCTGGTATCCTCTTCAGGGGCCTTCTTTCAATAAAATTGTGGTTCACCTGGAATTTGCGTCAGGGACCTAATAAACTCACTCTCCTGGCATTCATTCTTCAGGGGTCTCATGAATATGGCGTGGATAATGGGGATTGGTCGATTAGGATAGGACTGGGTTCACAGTACGGTCGAGTTAGCACTTAGGTGCAAAATAGGGCTAGGGAGAGTATCCGAAATTGGACTTTTAAATATTAGTTTTTAGGTTTTCCAATTAATAGGCTTTAATTTAGTAATTAGGGTTAGGTATTCCAATTGCCTCTTTTTCTACCCCCTCCCCCTCCCCCTTCCCCATCCCCACCCTCTTCCCCTTCCCCCAGTCCCCAACCCTAGGCCATCATTTCCACACCTCCGAAGAGGAGCGGGGTCCGGCCCAGGGTCAGAGTCCGGGTTTATCGGTTTGTCGAGGGTTAGGTTTAGGGTTAGGGTTAGGGTTAGGGATAGATCTCCAAATTAGGGTTTGCCAATTAGGGTTTGAATAATAAGTCCGAATTAGGGTTAAGTTTAGGCGTGGTTTCCGAATTGGTTTTGTTTAGGCGTCTAGAAGGAGTGGTTAGGTTTAGGGTAAGCATAGGTTGGGGTTAGCTTAAATTGGGCACCAGGCTCAACAAAAATCCGTGGTCCTCTCCTAGGCCAATCCTGGCGGCACGGGCTGGATAGGTTTGTGGTAAGAAATAGATCCACCCTGAGCATGGGATGGATCTAGATGCACTGGCCTGCCAAGGAAGTGTCTCCATAGGAGTGTCCCACGGACACTAGACCCACCATCCGAAGATGGTGGGAGGGGTTCAAAAAATTGGACATATCACGTCTGATTGTCTTTTTAGGTCGGCCAGGTCGCGACGTTTCGGCCATATTTGTGGCCTTCTTCAGGCGCTGAAACCGACCTCTAAGCTGAGTGGCGATTTGCGCCGTTGCTCGCTTTTAAGGGCCAAGCTTTTCCCTTTTCTTTTTCCTATCTTCCCATTTTGTGGTTTTTTCCAATTGTTGTAGCTTCTTCTAATTGTGCTTTTTCCTCTTTTCCTTTCAGGTGGTGTTCCAGGTAAGTGTTTGTTCTTTGTTTTTGTGTCTTCTTCTTTTTGAGTTGTTTCTAATTGTTTTTTCCTTCTTCTCCTCTAGGTGGTGGTGTTCTCTTCCAGATGGCGGTTCCAGGTAAGTGTGTTGTTTTGTTCCTGTACCTCATCTAACCCTTTCTTTTCTTCTTTTCAGGTTGCAGTTTAACGTCTTGCCCAGGACGGCAGTGTGGGGTTTGTATCCCTTTCTTCTTCTTTCTCTATCCCTCTTTCTTCCCTTTGTACTTCCTCGGTTGACATTCTTCCCTCCTTTTCCGCTTCTTCCTCTTCCATTTCCCGCTTCGGACTGTGGCTCTCCTGGTATCCTCTTCAGGGGCCTTCTTTCAATAAAATTGTGGTTCACCTGGAATTTGCGTCAGGGACCTAATAAACTCACTCTCCTGGCATTCATTCTTCAGGGGTCTCATGAATATGGCGTGGATAATGGGGATTGGTCGATTAGGATAGGACTGGGTTCACAGTACGGTCGAGTTAGCACTTAGGTGCAAAATAGGGCTAGGGAGAGTATCCGAAATTGGACTTTTAAATATTAGTTTTTAGGTTTTCCAATTAATAGGCTTTAATTTAGTAATTAGGGTTAGGTATTCCAATTGCCTCTTTTTCTACCCCCTCCCCCTCCCCCTTCCCCATCCCCACCCTCTTCCCCTTCCCCCAGTCCCCAACCCTAGGCCATCATTTCCACACCTCCGAAGAGGAGCGGGGTCCGGCCCAGGGTCAGAGTCCGGGTTTATCGGTTTGTCGAGGGTTAGGTTTAGGGTTAGGGTTAGGGTTAGGGATAGATCTCCAAATTAGGGTTTGCCAATTAGGGTTTGAATAATAAGTCCGAATTAGGGTTAAGTTTAGGCGTGGTTTCCGAATTGGTTTTGTTTAGGCGTCTAGAAGGAGTGGTTAGGTTTAGGGTAAGCATAGGTTGGGGTTAGCTTAAATTGGGCACCAGGCTCAACAAAAATCCGTGGTCCTCTCCTAGGCCAATCCTGGCGGCACGGGCTGGATAGGTTTGTGGTAAGAAATAGATCCACCCTGAGCATGGGATGGATCTAGATGCACTGGCCTGCCAAGGAAGTGTCTCCATAGGAGTGTCCCACGGACACTAGACCCACCATCCGAAGATGGTGGGAGGGGTTCAAAAAATTGGACATATCACGTCTGATTGTCTTTTTAGGTCGGCCAGGTCGCGACGTTTCGGCCATATTTGTGGCCTTCTTCAGGCGCTGAAACCGACCTCTAAGCTGAGTGGCGATTTGCGCCGTTGCTCGCTTTTAAGGGCCAAGCTTTTCCCTTTTCTTTTTCCTATCTTCCCATTTTGTGGTTTTTTCCAATTGTTGTAGCTTCTTCTAATTGTGCTTTTTCCTCTTTTCCTTTCAGGTGGTGTTCCAGGTAAGTGTTTGTTCTTTGTTTTTGTGTCTTCTTCTTTTTGAGTTGTTTCTAATTGTTTTTTCCTTCTTCTCCTCTAGGTGGTGGTGTTCTCTTCCAGATGGCGGTTCCAGGTAAGTGTGTTGTTTTGTTCCTGTACCTCATCTAACCCTTTCTTTTCTTCTTTTCAGGTTGCAGTTTAACGTCTTGCCCAGGACGGCAGTGTGGGGTTTGTATCCCTTTCTTCTTCTTTCTCTATCCCTCTTTCTTCCCTTTGTACTTCCTCGGTTGACATTCTTCCCTCCTTTTCCGCTTCTTCCTCTTCCATTTCCCGCTTCGGACTGTGGCTCTCCTGGTATCCTCTTCAGGGGCCTTCTTTCAATAAAATTGTGGTTCACCTGGAATTTGCGTCAGGGACCTAATAAACTCACTCTCCTGGCATTCATTCTTCAGGGGTCTCATGAATATGGCGTGGATAATGGGGATTGGTCGATTAGGATAGGACTGGGTTCACAGTACGGTCGAGTTAGCACTTAGGTGCAAAATAGGGCTAGGGAGAGTATCCGAAATTGGACTTTTAAATATTAGTTTTTAGGTTTTCCAATTAATAGGCTTTAATTTAGTAATTAGGGTTAGGTATTCCAATTGCCTCTTTTTCTACCCCCTCCCCCTCCCCCTTCCCCATCCCCACCCTCTTCCCCTTCCCCCAGTCCCCAACCCTAGGCCATCATTTCCACACCTCCGAAGAGGAGCGGGGTCCGGCCCAGGGTCAGAGTCCGGGTTTATCGGTTTGTCGAGGGTTAGGTTTAGGGTTAGGGTTAGGGTTAGGGATAGATCTCCAAATTAGGGTTTGCCAATTAGGGTTTGAATAATAAGTCCGAATTAGGGTTAAGTTTAGGCGTGGTTTCCGAATTGGTTTTGTTTAGGCGTCTAGAAGGAGTGGTTAGGTTTAGGGTAAGCATAGGTTGGGGTTAGCTTAAATTGGGCACCAGGCTCAACAAAAATCCGTGGTCCTCTCCTAGGCCAATCCTGGCGGCACGGGCTGGATAGGTTTGTGGTAAGAAATAGATCCACCCTGAGCATGGGATGGATCTAGATGCACTGGCCTGCCAAGGAAGTGTCTCCATAGGAGTGTCCCACGGACACTAGACCCACCATCCGAAGATGGTGGGAGGGGTTCAAAAAATTGGACATATCACGTCTGATTGTCTTTTTAGGTCGGCCAGGTCGCGACGTTTCGGCCATATTTGTGGCCTTCTTCAGGCGCTGAAACCGACCTCTAAGCTGAGTGGCGATTTGCGCCGTTGCTCGCTTTTAAGGGCCAAGCTTTTCCCTTTTCTTTTTCCTATCTTCCCATTTTGTGGTTTTTTCCAATTGTTGTAGCTTCTTCTAATTGTGCTTTTTCCTCTTTTCCTTTCAGGTGGTGTTCCAGGTAAGTGTTTGTTCTTTGTTTTTGTGTCTTCTTCTTTTTGAGTTGTTTCTAATTGTTTTTTCCTTCTTCTCCTCTAGGTGGTGGTGTTCTCTTCCAGATGGCGGTTCCAGGTAAGTGTGTTGTTTTGTTCCTGTACCTCATCTAACCCTTTCTTTTCTTCTTTTCAGGTTGCAGTTTAACGTCTTGCCCAGGACGGCAGTGTGGGGTTTGTATCCCTTTCTTCTTCTTTCTCTATCCCTCTTTCTTCCCTTTGTACTTCCTCGGTTGACATTCTTCCCTCCTTTTCCGCTTCTTCCTCTTCCATTTCCCGCTTCGGACTGTGGCTCTCCTGGTATCCTCTTCAGGGGCCTTCTTTCAATAAAATTGTGGTTCACCTGGAATTTGCGTCAGGGACCTAATAAACTCACTCTCCTGGCATTCATTCTTCAGGGGTCTCATGAATATGGCGTGGATAATGGGGATTGGTCGATTAGGATAGGACTGGGTTCACAGTACGGTCGAGTTAGCACTTAGGTGCAAAATAGGGCTAGGGAGAGTATCCGAAATTGGACTTTTAAATATTAGTTTTTAGGTTTTCCAATTAATAGGCTTTAATTTAGTAATTAGGGTTAGGTATTCCAATTGCCTCTTTTTCTACCCCCTCCCCCTCCCCCTTCCCCATCCCCACCCTCTTCCCCTTCCCCCAGTCCCCAACCCTAGGCCATCATTTCCACACCTCCGAAGAGGAGCGGGGTCCGGCCCAGGGTCAGAGTCCGGGTTTATCGGTTTGTCGAGGGTTAGGTTTAGGGTTAGGGTTAGGGTTAGGGATAGATCTCCAAATTAGGGTTTGCCAATTAGGGTTTGAATAATAAGTCCGAATTAGGGTTAAGTTTAGGCGTGGTTTCCGAATTGGTTTTGTTTAGGCGTCTAGAAGGAGTGGTTAGGTTTAGGGTTAGGTGCAGAATTAGGTCTCCACCCCCTCCAAGACGGGGTAGAAAAAGCACTGTCCGTCCACCTGGTGCCTCCCCTCCACTGGTCCCGCCGTTGATCGGGCTCTCTTCTGCGGCGGCCATAGCGCACCTCAGTCCATCCGCCGTCATCCATCTGCACTGTGCACTTTATTTTGTTTGTCTGTAATTCTATGTTAAATTATATCAAAAATGTGTGTGTGTGTGTGTGTGTGTGTGTGTGTGTGTGCGCGTGTGTGTGCGTGGTGTGTGAAAAAAATTCTAAAAAGACCTCTGCAAAAAATACCAGGACAAGGTCGTCCGTAAAAGAAAATCTCTATTTATTAAAACAAATCTAAATTCAAATACAAAAAATGCAAACTGTGCAATACACAATTCAAAAACAAAAAGTCAAAAAACAAACAAAAAACAAAAAACAAAAACCAAAAAACAAAGTGTGCCCTCGCGACGTTTCGGCCCAGAGACGGGCCTTCTTCAGGCTGGCACACAAGAAAGAAAAAAGGTGCTAGGCTAGGGCTAGCAACCTTGATGCTGAAAGTAAAACTAGCTCAATGGAGGTGTTGTCCATTCAAAGATCCAAGCCGGAATGAGCTCTCCAAAACCGGAGCTTCTATTTATACTCTATCGCTTTTTTTTATATTCGCTTTTTTCGGTAATTTTTAAATCGTCATCGCTTATCGCTTTTTAAACAAAGAAACATAAAATACATAAAAAATATACATTTCTTAGCTTGTGCAATCATGAATTATATGAAAATTATCATTTTTTAATATTTTAACATTTTTAAATTTTTTAACATTTTTAAATTTTTTAACATTTTTAAATTTTTATACTTTTTTTTGAATTTTCAAGTGTTTTTAAATTTTTATGTGTTCTTAAGTTTTATATGTGTTTTTAATCTTAATCAATTATTTATCAAATGTTAATTAGGGTTAAGGTCAAAATCATAGTCAAATGTATATTGCGTGGTGAGAGAAAGGTCAAAGGTCAGATTTAAACTAAAGTCAGGGTCAATAAAAATACAAAATAGGGATTCCAGAGATTAAGTTTAGGGCCAAATCAGGTAATGATTAGGGTTAAAGACAAGTTAAATTAAGGGCCAGATTAAGTAATGGTTAGGGTTAGAGACAGGTTAAGTTTAGGGCCAGATTCAGTAATGGTTAGGGTTAGAGACAGGTTAAGTTTAGGGCCAGATTAAGTAATGGTTAGGGTTAGAGACAGGTTAAGTTTAGGGCCAGATTAAGTGATGGTTAGGGTTAGAGACAGGTTAAGTTTAGGGCCAGATTAAGTGATGGTTAGGGTTAGAGACAGGTTAAGTTTAGGGCCAGATTAAGTGATGGTTAGGGTTAGAGACAGGTTAAGTTTAGGGCCAGATTAAGTGATGGTTAGGGTTAGAGACAGGTTAAGTTTAGGGCCAGATTAAGTGATGGTTAGGGTTAGAGACAGGTTAAGTTTAGGGCCAGATTAAGTGATGGTTAGGGTTAGAGACAGGTTAAGTTTAGGGCCAGATTAAGTGATGGTTAGGGTTAGAGACAGGTTAAGTTTAGGGCCAGATTAAGTGATGGTTAGGGTTAGAGACAGGTTAAGTTTAGGGCCAGATTCAGTAATGGTTAGGGTTAGAGACAGGTTAAGTTTAGGGCCAGATTAAGTGATGGTTAGGGTTAGAGACAGGTTAAGTTTAGGGCCAGATTCAGTAATGGTTAGGGTTAGAGACAGGTTAAGTTTAGGGCCAGATTAGTCTATGGTTAGGATTAGGAAAATTAGGTTTAGGGCCAGATCAAAATGGTTAGGAACAGATTAGGTTTCAAGCAAGATCAGAAACGTCAAAATTAAGGCTTCATATTCAAACCATGTGGTTCCCTAGTTCCCAACAGGTAAATCCACCTCCTCTCAACCTTCCGCCGTTCCCAGTCCGTCCAGATGTCGCTCCTCTGCAACCCGGCCATCCTCAAGGAATCCCACCCATGCAATAAAAAATGTTGAACCACTAATGTCTGTAATTCCTGCTTGTTCTTCACATTATATCTGTGTTGCGTCAACCGCATAGACAAAGAATTCTTGCTTTCACCCACATATTTCAAATTACATTTCACACAAAATAAAACATACACACAATTACAAGACCTCATTGAGAATGATTGTGACACTCTAAACACAGTTTTTTCTTTTGAATTTTCAATAAACCTCAACCTGGAAAATTGTGCCATAGAACGTAGTGGTTTTTTAACTTGTAAAGATGGCAGTTTAGCAAAAACCAAAAGATCTTTCAGATTAGCATTCCTTCGAAAGGCCGAAAGTACCCTACAATTAGGAAAACACTCTGGACCCTTAACATTTTTGAAATTGTTTTTCCACATACCATCCAGGGTCTTACTCACAGAATCAAAAGTGGAAATTAAAGGAATCAAATCCCCTCCATCCTTCCGCTGGCGCAGTCTAAAATTCCTCAAACATTTTTTCAAAAATTGCCTCGAATACCCTCGTTTTCGTAAAGATTTGAAAAGAATTGAAACCGCTTCCCCAAAATCTTCTTCCCTCGTACAAATCCTGTAAAACCTCAAAAGTTGGGATTTCACCAATCCTGCAAAGGTATGTTTTGGGTGGAAACTTGACTTAAACAACAAAGCATGTAGATCAGTTTTTTTGAAATGAACTTTTACATCCAAACGATTCGTTTTTTCAAAATCTTTGCCCTTAAACACTGTGGTGTCTAAAAAATCAATAGACTGTGAATTAATCTCCGCCTCCAATTGGATGGACGGATCATGATCATTCAAAACAGACAAAAATTCCCCAAATTCCTTCTCCGATCCCTCCCAAATTCCCCACACATCATCCAAATACCTGAAATAGTACAAGGGTTTTTTCAAACATTTCAAAAACACTTCCTCTTCCCAAATAGACAGAAAAATATTTGCATACGCTGGAGCAAATCGTTTTCCCATTGCCGTTCCTTTAATCTGCAGGTAAAATTGTCCATCAAACATGAAATCATTACGCTTTAAATTAATGTCCAAAAGTTGCAATAGTTCTTCATCCGGCCTCTTGGGGTCCGGGTACCTTTCAAAAATCCTTTTCACCGCATCCATTCCAGCCTCAATATCAATGTTCGTGTACAAACTAGCAACATCCATAGAAAAGAAATAAAATTTGGAAGGGATCTCAAGATTTTTAATCAACTCAATAAAATGATACGTGTCCTTCACAAAAGATGGATGTCTATTTGACAAAGGGTTGAGATAAAAATCCAAAAATTCAGCTGTGAAATATGTCTCACTCCCGCAATCCGAAACTATCGGTCTGCCCTTAGGAATTTTAAAAGGAACAGTCCATGTTTTTGGATCTTTATGAATTTTTGGGAGAGTATAGAACCTCCGTTCTCTGGGTTGCAGATCCCCTTTTAAATATTGAAATTGTTTAGCATTTATGAATTTTTTCTTTTTAAGTTTCATCAAAACATCATGAACTAAAGGAATTGTTTCCATGAATATAGGTTTATCCAATTTTTTATAATACATGAAATCATTTAATTGTCTTTCAATTTCAAAAATGTATTGCTCGCGGTCCATGATGACAACTGCCGAACCTTTGTCGGCCGGCTTGATTACGATATGTTTTAACCTTTTTAATTCTCGCAACGCATGAATTTCTTCTGTTTTTAAATTTTTAATTTCGCTCAATGAATTATAATTATATTTAAATATTTTTAAGTCTTTTTTAATTAAATCTCTAATTTCTGGGGAAATGTCTGTTAATGAGGGTGTCCAATTAGAAACTCCCGTAAAGGGTCTTTTTTTCGTGGGTGTCGACTTTTTAAAGTAATCAATTAGTTTAATTTTACGATGATATGATTGCAAATCAAATTGTAATTGTGCTCTGTGGTCTCTACCTCTAATAGGGGAAGGTACAAAGGTCAAACCTTTACTCAAAAGGTCACTTTGTGACCTAGACAATTTAAAATATTGCGAAAGAACCACCACATTCTGAGAAGACAGCGACGGTGACTCATCACCCCCTTCTGGTGGTAGCCTTACAGGGGAGGCCAGTTTAACTCCCTCCACCAATGTTGAAACATGGCCTTACCCGTATTCTCAGTCCAGTGGATGTCGTCGGTCTCCGTCTGGAAAAGATGACGTGGCAGAGGCGAGATGAATCCCATGTTCCTTTTGACATGGTCGTTGAGGGTCTGCAGGTTGAGTTGCTCCTCCATGGGAAGGTTGGTCGAGAAATTGATCAGCGGGATCCAAACTTCCGCGTAGGGAAACTTCTTCTTTGCTGACCTGACCGCTCCCTGCAGGTTCTTGATCGTCGTCTCCCTGGACTTGTTCTCCCTGGAATTAATTCCAAAGGCCAACACGATCTTTTCCACCATCACCTCCCTGGGTGGACAGGCCTTCTCGATCAGGGCCTGGGCATGGCGGAAGTGTCCTCCTGGAAAAGCATCGATCTGTAGATCTTCACAAGAGTGGACCGGAAGTCTACTCAAGTTGGAATCCCCCATAAGAACCCACTTCTTCTCAATCACAAGGTTCCAGTCTGTAAGTTTCCGCTGAGTGATCATATGCCTTCTAGGTTGGTACTTCCCACGACTAAAATCTGTAAGGACGCTGGGTAGGCCTGTCTCGTCGTCGTCCTCTAGGCTCCGATGAACCCGGACGACATGTTGGATTGGTGAGTAGATCCTCTGGCCTGAGGACTCTGAGTACAGAATTGGACTTTGGACCAAACTGGGATCCTGGACTGCAGAATCCCCCTCGATCACTTCGTCTATCGTCACCAGACCCGAAAACGGTCCTCGGGGCGAGTCTTGGCCAGACCTTTCTTCCAACGGCGCCCAGGCAATAAGGTCTGATTCGTCCTGTCGTAGAGGAACATCTTCCTCCCTCAGGACAACCCCTCGTGTCTTCCTTTGAACCCGCCTCTGTTGACGGGGAACCTGGAAGGAAGGGAGCTCCCATTCCTCATCCTCACTGTCTTGAGCGGGTGTCGATGTAGTCATCCTGACTGCTGACCTGACCGCTAGTCGTCCTTTGTTCGGACCCCTCGTTGGGTGTGACGGTAGGGGTCCCTCCTGAGGTCTCACACGCTGTTGAGGCTCCCCTCGAGTTGTTTGGGCCGTCGTGAAGGTCCTCTCTGGTGACTGTGCCCGTGGTTGTGCGTCCTGGTCATCCGTAGCGACCACCCGCGACGCAATGAGGGCCTCTGCGTGGTCGATGGCATCACGGGTCAGGCGTGGCAGGTTTCGTCTGGCCCATCTGACGGAAACCTGAAAGGCCATCCTCCAGTCTGGAACCAGGAGATCGTCCAGTTCTTCAAGGGCTTTATCCAAGCCCTCCTTGTAATGGTCCATCAGGATGGTAAGGGTATTGTACCCCCAGTTTTCTGCATTACCTTGAATCATTTGCATAGTCTGGGGTGTAGGGCACGCTGGTTTTATCATGTTGGTTAATTCCTCCACCATTCTGGAAATCATCAGGGGTCCTTCCTTCCCTGGTTTCGGAGCGACGTTCTGCAAATGGTGCACCATCTTGATGCACACAAACATTTTTTTGAAGAGTCGTCGGAGCTCTGCATCAGCTGGCTGACGCAGGACGTCATCTGCTTCCCTGCCTTGCGGAGACACTTGACGGGAACTTGGTCTTGGGTCCTCCCGACGAAAACCTCTGGAGTAGTCGATAGAGGATCTGGGTCCAGCAAAGCGGGAGAACCTGGGTGGAGGCGCGGGCCGGCTAGGTGCAGAATTAGGTCTCCACCCCCTCCAAGACGGGGTAGAAAAAGCACTGTCCGTCCACCTGGTGCCTCCCCTCCACTGGTCCCGCCGTTGATCGGGCTCTCTTCTGCGGCGGCCATAGCGCACCTCAGTCCATCCGCCGTCATCCATCTGCACTGTGCACTTTATTTTGTTTGTCTGTAATTCTATGTTAAATTATATCAAAAATGTGTGTGTGTGTGTGTGTGTGTGTGTGTGTGTGTGCGCGTGTGTGTGCGTGGTGTGTGAAAAAAATTCTAAAAAGACCTCTGCAAAAAATACCAGGACAAGGTCGTCCGTAAAAGAAAATCTCTATTTATTAAAACAAATCTAAATTCAAATACAAAAAATGCAAACTGTGCAATACACAATTCAAAAACAAAAAGTCAAAAAACAAACAAAAAACAAAAAACAAAAACCAAAAAACAAAGTGTGCCCTCGCGACGTTTCGGCCCAGAGACGGGCCTTCTTCAGGCTGGCACACAAGAAAGAAAAAAGGTGCTAGGCTAGGGCTAGCAACCTTGATGCTGAAAGTAAAACTAGCTCAATGGAGGTGTTGTCCATTCAAAGATCCAAGCCGGAATGAGCTCTCCAAAACCGGAGCTTCTATTTATACTCTATCGCTTTTTTTTATATTCGCTTTTTTCGGTAATTTTTAAATCGTCATCGCTTATCGCTTTTTAAACAAAGAAACATAAAATACATAAAAAATATACATTTCTTAGCTTGTGCAATCATGAATTATATGAAAATTATCATTTTTTAATATTTTAACATTTTTAAATTTTTTAACATTTTTAAATTTTTTAACATTTTTAAATTTTTATACTTTTTTTTGAATTTTCAAGTGTTTTTAAATTTTTATGTGTTCTTAAGTTTTATATGTGTTTTTAATCTTAATCAATTATTTATCAAATGTTAATTAGGGTTAAGGTCAAAATCATAGTCAAATGTATATTGCGTGGTGAGAGAAAGGTCAAAGGTCAGATTTAAACTAAAGTCAGGGTCAATAAAAATACAAAATAGGGATTCCAGAGATTAAGTTTAGGGCCAAATCAGGTAATGATTAGGGTTAAAGACAAGTTAAATTAAGGGCCAGATTAAGTAATGGTTAGGGTTAGAGACAGGTTAAGTTTAGGGCCAGATTCAGTAATGGTTAGGGTTAGAGACAGGTTAAGTTTAGGGTTAGGGTTAGGGGTTAGGGTTAGGGTTAGGGTTAGGGTTAAGGGTTAGGGTTAGGGTTAGGGTAAGGGTTAGGGTTAGGGTTAGGGTTTAGGGTTAGGGTTAGGGTTAGGGTTAGGGTAGGGTTAGGGTTAGGGTTAGGGTAAGGGTTAGGGTTAGGGTTAGGGTTAGGGTAAGGGTTAGGGTTAGGGTAGGGTTAGGGTTAGGGTTAGGGTTGCGGAAGTAGTTTCCCCTTCCATAGGAAGGGGAAGGAGCTCTGGCCCTCCCGCCATAGCGGTCGCCGTCCCGCCGGGTCCCTCCATAAAAGTAGGGGGGACGCTGTCCCCCCCGATTGTTGCGGCGGACTGTTGTCCAACTGTCCGCCATCAGGTAAGTGGTAAGTATTTATTTATTGTATATTTATTTCTGTATTTATTAATTGTGTATTTATAATATTGTGTCTTAATCAACTTATTTATTTATTTATACTATTTATTTATTTATGTATAATATTTATTTATTTATTTATTAATAAAAACAAAAATAAAAACAAAAATAAACAACAAACAAAGGAAGTGTGCCAACTGAAACGACGTTTCGACCCTCCTCTGGGTCTTCCTCAGGTTTCTTGTGGCACAAAATAACTAAATGCAAGCTGAGTAGCTGTGGAAAAAAAATAGATGTTGCTCTCTTGAAGTCCGAAAGTGAAATGAGCCTTCTGGCTGCTCAGCTCGGCTTTATATTCAAAAAACGAAAAAAGCGATGAACGCATTTGCACTTTTGCATTTTATAATAAAATAGAAAATAAGAAAAACCCATTGGTTTTTTAATACATTTGAACTTAATATGAACTGATTTTAATTTTTTAATGTTTTTTTAATTAAATTAAATTATGTTTTTACAATATTAATGTTTATACATTTCTTAAATTTCTTAATGTTTTTAATAGTGTTTTTAATGTTTTTAATAGTGTTTTAAAGTGTTTTTAAAGATTTTTTTAGGGTTTTTAAAGATTTTTTTTAGATTTTTATTGGTTTTTTATTATTTTTTTAGATTTTTAATGGTTTTTAAGTTTGTATTTAAATTTTTAATGAAAAAGTTTTTTATCATTATACGCAATTTCAGGTTAATGAAAAAAAAAAAAAAAAAAAAAAAAAAAAAATAATAAAAAAATAAAATAAAAAAAAAAAAAAAAAAAAAAAAAAAATATTAGGGTTATGTTTAGGACCGAATAGGGTTATGATTAGAATTGAATGTTAGTGCCAAATTAGGGTTAAATTTAGGGGTCAAATTAGGGTTATGGTTAGGATTAGAAATTAGGGCCAGATTAGGGTTAGGTTTAGGTTCAGATTAGGGTTATGGTTAGGTTTAGAATTAGGGCCAAATTAGGGTTATGTTTAGGAATAGAAATTAGGGCCAGATTAGGGTTAGGTTTAGGGTTCAGATTAGGGTTATGGTTAGGTTTAGAATTAGGGCCAAATTAGGGTTAGGTTTAGGAATAGAATTTAGGTTAGGGTTAGAATTGGGGCCAAATTAGGGTTAGGTTTAGGGTTCAGATTAGGGTTATGGTTAGGTTTAGAATTAGGGCCAAATTAGGGTTAGGTTTAGGAATAGAATTTAGGTTAGGGTTAGAATTGGGGCCAAATTAGGGTTAGGTTTAGGAATAGAATTTAGGTTAGGGTTAGAATTGGGGCCAAATTAGGGTTAGGTTTAGGGTTCAGATTAGGGTTAGGGTTAGGTTTAGAATTAGGGCCAAATTAGGGTTAAGTTTAGGAGTAGAATTTAGGTTAGGGTTAGGTTTAGGTTTAGGGGCCAAATTAGGGTGAGGTTTAGGGTTCAGATTAGGGTTAGGGTTAGGTTTAGAATTAGGGCCAAATCAGGGTTAGGTTTAGGAATAGAATTTAGGTTAGGGTTAGAATTGGGGCCAAATTAGGGTTAGGGTTAGGGTTAGGGTTAGGGTTAGGGTAAGGGTTAGGGTTAGGGTTAGGGTTAGGGTAGGGTTAGGGTTAGGGTTAGGGTTAGGGTTAGGGGTTAGGGTTAGGGTTAGGGTTAGGTTAGGGTTAGGGTTAGGGTTAGGGTAAGGGTTGCGGAAGTAGTTTCCCCTTCCATAGGAAGGGGAAGGAGCTCTGGCCCTCCCGCCATAGCGGTCGCCGTCCCGCCGGGTCCCTCCATAAAAGTAGGGGGGACGCTGTCCCCCCCGATTGTTGCGGCGGACTGTTGTCCAACTGTCCGCCATCAGGTAAGTGGTAAGTATTTATTTATTGTATATTTATTTCTGTATTTATTAATTGTGTATTTATAATATTGTGTCTTAATCAACTTATTTATTTATTTATACTATTTATTTATTTATGTATAATATTTATTTATTTATTTATTAATAAAAACAAAAATAAAAACAAAAATAAACAACAAACAAAGGAAGTGTGCCAACTGAAACGACGTTTCGACCCTCCTCTGGGTCTTCCTCAGGTTTCTTGTGGCACAAAATAACTAAATGCAAGCTGAGTAGCTGTGGAAAAAAAATAGATGTTGCTCTCTTGAAGTCCGAAAGTGAAATGAGCCTTCTGGCTGCTCAGCTCGGCTTTATATTCAAAAAACGAAAAAAGCGATGAACGCATTTGCACTTTTGCATTTTATAATAAAATAGAAAATAAGAAAAACCCATTGGTTTTTTAATACATTTGAACTTAATATGAACTGATTTTAATTTTTTAATGTTTTTTTAATTAAATTAAATTATGTTTTTACAATATTAATGTTTATACATTTCTTAAATTTCTTAATGTTTTTAATAGTGTTTTTAATGTTTTTAATAGTGTTTTAAAGTGTTTTTAAAGATTTTTTTAGGGTTTTTAAAGATTTTTTTTAGATTTTTATTGGTTTTTTATTATTTTTTTAGATTTTTAATGGTTTTTAAGTTTGTATTTAAATTTTTAATGAAAAAGTTTTTTATCATTATACGCAATTTCAGGTTAATGAAAAAAAAAAAAAAAAAAAAAAAAAAAAAAAAAAAAAAAAAAAAATATATATATATATATTAGGGTTATGTTTAGGACCGAATAGGGTTATGATTAGAATTGAATGTTAGTGCCAAATTAGGGTTAAATTTAGGGGTCAAATTAGGGTTATGGTTAGGATTAGAAATTAGGGCCAGATTAGGGTTAGGTTTAGGTTCAGATTAGGGTTATGGTTAGGTTTAGAATTAGGGCCAAATTAGGGTTATGTTTAGGAATAGAAATTAGGGCCAGATTAGGGTTAGGTTTAGGGTTCAGATTAGGGTTATGGTTAGGTTTAGAATTAGGGCCAAATTAGGGTTAGGTTTAGGAATAGAATTTAGGTTAGGGTTAGAATTGGGGCCAAATTAGGGTTAGGTTTAGGGTTCAGATTAGGGTTATGGTTAGGTTTAGAATTAGGGCCAAATTAGGGTTAGGTTTAGGAATAGAATTTAGGTTAGGGTTAGAATTGGGGCCAAATTAGGGTTAGGTTTAGGAATAGAATTTAGGTTAGGGTTAGAATTGGGGCCAAATTAGGGTTAGGTTTAGGGTTCAGATTAGGGTTAGGGTTAGGTTTAGAATTAGGGCCAAATTAGGGTTAAGTTTAGGAGTAGAATTTAGGTTAGGGTTAGGTTTAGGTTTAGGGGCCAAATTAGGGTGAGGTTTAGGGTTCAGATTAGGGTTAGGGTTAGGTTTTCAAGCTCTTGATCAATTTAATGAAGTCGTATGTGTCCTTCACATACGACGGATGGAGCGTGGCAAGAGGATTCAAATAATAATCTAAATATTCGGCCGTGTAATAGGTCTCGCTGTCACAGTCCGAAACGATCGGTCTCCCCGGAGGAATTTTAAACGGGATCGTCCATGAATTTGGATCCTTATGAATTTTCGGCAGAATGTAAAAGAGCCGTGGTCGTGGTTGTCTGTTTCCCGCTAAATATTGTCTTTGTCTCCAATTAATGAATTTTTTGTTTTTTAATCGATCAAGAATCTCATGAATTAATGGCACCGTGTCCAAATAAATTGGTTTTAATATTTGCTTGTAGTATGTTGCGTCATTAAGTTGTCTTTTTACCTCATGAATGTATTGTTCCCGTCCCATGATTACCACCACCGAGCCCTTGTCAGCCGGTTTTATTATTATTTGTTTGTTGTCTATCAATTCATGCAAGATTTTAATCTCCTCCGATGAAATGTTTTGTTCCAAATTCATGAATTTGTAGTGTTTTTTAAATATGTTTTGATCTTTATGAATTAGTTCTTTAATCTCCAATGGCAATGAATTAAATGGTGGTGTCCAATCAGAAGGGCCCACAAATGGTATCATGCTTTTTTTAGGTGCGTTTCGAAAGAATGTAGCCAATTTGATTCTGCGGTGGTAATTTTGAATGTCCAATTGAAACTGAAATTTTTGATTTCGACCAATATCCACCGTGGGAACAAACGTGAGACCCTTGTTCAGGAATTCCAACTGAGTTGGAGACAATTGAAAATTTTCAGCCAACACCAGGACATTTTTTGTGTCTGAGGTAGGCGAACAACTCGGTCCCCCCCGAACTGGACTTACGGGGATCCGAAGTTTAAAAATGACATCCAATGGAGGAACATGGCGTCCCCTGTCTCCGCCGTCCAATGGATGTCATCATCCTCCGTCAAAAATTGGTCCGCTGGGAGCTTAGTAATGTAGTGCACATTCCTTATGATGTAGCTGTTCAGGGCCTCCAGATTATCCTTTTCCTCCTGTGGGAGTGCGTCAGAATAATTAACTAGAGGAACCCAAACTTCCGCGTACGGGAATTTACGCTTTGTTGACCGGATGATTCCCTGTACGTTTTTCATTGTTGTCTCCCTTAATTTATTACCCCTCCCATTGATCCCGAATCCCAGAATTATTTTCTCCACCACAAGGCTTGACGGAGCCGTCGTCTTCTCCATCAGGGCCTGGCCGTGTCGAAAGTGACTCCCAGGAAAACTTTCAACCTGCAGGTCCTTGCAGTAAAAGTCCGGGAAGCTGCAGAGGTTTGAGTCCCCCACTATCAGCCACTTCTTTTCAGCTGAAAAATTCCAGTCAGTCAACTTCTTTTGTGTGTTTTCATGTCTGTTCACTCTGAACTTTTCAGGTTCTGGGTGAGTGAACAGCTCGAAGGACTCCTGGAAAATTTCTTCCTGCTCTACTTCCTCCTCCGTCTCTGCCACTATCCGCTCAGCTTCCTGCTCCACCTCTGGGGATGAAGGAAGTGAAGGAGAGACATGGTGGACCTGGGCCACGACCCTGATGGGAGCCTGTGGGGACCCGGTCGGAGAAGAGGAGGTAACGGAGTTGGCCCGCTCCTCAATGGACTGCTCCAGCACCCTCAGCTCCATCCCATCCTCTTCTTCTTCCTCCTCCGAGGCTTCTGAAGGGATGTCCCTGTTTAGGATGACACCCCCCACAGTCCTGGGCTTTCTGACCCTTTGTGTCTTAGGAGGCGGTGCTGTTTCTGGCGGCTGGCGCTTCTTGGTCCTCAGCGGGGCCTCCGCTGGTGGTGGGGCATCCGTCCGGGCCACCGTCTCTCTGAAGGAGACCTGATTCCCCGCCTTGACCTTTGGCCTCGGTGGGGGTCGTTCAGGTTCCACTGTGGCAGTGATCAACGCCTCCGCGTGATCGATGGCGTCCTGGGAGATGCGCTGGAAGTTTCTCCTGGCCCAGCGAACAGCCACCTCAAACGCTGTCTTCCAGTCAGGGGTCAAGAGGTCGTCGATACCCTCCAACACTTCCTCCAGACACCTCTCATAGTGTTCAGCGAGAATCAGGCAAGTGTTGTACCCCCAGTTTTTGGCGTTCCCCGTGATCAAATCCGCTGTATCTCTTGTAGGGGCTGCGGGTTTGATCATGCGGGCCAGGACCTCCACCATCCTGGCAATCATGCGTGGTTCGGAGTTTCCAGGTTTCGGTGCCACGTTCTGCAAGTGATGCACTGTCTTAATCACCGCGTAGATCCGTCTAATTAGTTTCCCCAATTGCGGATCCGCTGGTTGCCAAGTCGTTCCTCTGTTGTCCGCCTGTCCCACTGAAAATGTGTCCCGGACTTGTCTTGGCAGCCCGTTCCGGACTACCTCAGAGTACGAGCGAGATCTGGGCCCGGCAAACCGCGCCGTTCTTGGGGGAGGCACTGGCCGGATAGGGTTGCGGAAGTAGTTTCCCCTTCCATAGGAAGGGGAAGGAGCTCTGGCCCTCCCGCCATAGCGGTCGCCGTCCCGCCGGGTCCCTCCATAAAAGTAGGGGGGACGCTGTCCCCCCCGATTGTTGCGGCGGACTGTTGTCCAACTGTCCGCCATCAGGTAAGTGGTAAGTATTTATTTATTGTATATTTATTTCTGTATTTATTAATTGTGTATTTATAATATTGTGTCTTAATCAACTTATTTATTTATTTATACTATTTATTTATTTATGTATAATATTTATTTATTTATTTATTAATAAAAACAAAAATAAAAACAAAAATAAACAACAAACAAAGGAAGTGTGCCAACTGAAACGACGTTTCGACCCTCCTCTGGGTCTTCCTCAGGTTTCTTGTGGCACAAAATAACTAAATGCAAGCTGAGTAGCTGTGGAAAAAAAATAGATGTTGCTCTCTTGAAGTCCGAAAGTGAAATGAGCCTTCTGGCTGCTCAGCTCGGCTTTATATTCAAAAAACGAAAAAAGCGATGAACGCATTTGCACTTTTGCATTTTATAATAAAATAGAAAATAAGAAAAACCCATTGGTTTTTTAATACATTTGAACTTAATATGAACTGATTTTAATTTTTTAATGTTTTTTTAATTAAATTAAATTATGTTTTTACAATATTAATGTTTATACATTTCTTAAATTTCTTAATGTTTTTAATAGTGTTTTTAATGTTTTTAATAGTGTTTTAAAGTGTTTTTAAAGATTTTTTTAGGGTTTTTAAAGATTTTTTTTTAGATTTTTATTGGTTTTTTATTATTTTTTTAGATTTTTAATGGTTTTTAAGTTTGTATTTAAATTTTTAATGAAAAAGTTTTTTATCATTATACGCAATTTCAGGTTAATGAAAAAAAAAAAAAAAAAAAAAAAAAAAAAAAAAAAAAAAAAAAATATATATATATATATTAGGGTTATGTTTAGGACCGAATAGGGTTATGATTAGAATTGAATGTTAGTGCCAAATTAGGGTTAAATTTAGGGGTCAAATTAGGGTTATGGTTAGGATTAGAAATTAGGGCCAGATTAGGGTTAGGTTTAGGTTCAGATTAGGGTTATGGTTAGGTTTAGAATTAGGGCCAAATTAGGGTTATGTTTAGGAATAGAAATTAGGGCCAGATTAGGGTTAGGTTTAGGGTTCAGATTAGGGTTATGGTTAGGTTTAGAATTAGGGCCAAATTAGGGTTAGGTTTAGGAATAGAATTTAGGTTAGGGTTAGAATTGGGGCCAAATTAGGGTTAGGTTTAGGGTTCAGATTAGGGTTATGGTTAGGTTTAGAATTAGGGCCAAATTAGGGAGGGTTAGGGTTAGGGTTAGGGTTAGGGTTAGGGTAAGGGTTAGGGTTAGGGTTAGGGTTAGGGTTAGGGTTAGGGGGTTAGGGTTAGGGTTAGGGTTAGGGTTAGGGTGGGTTAGGGTTAGGGTTAGGGTTAGGGTTAGGGTTAGGGTTGGGTTAGGGTTAGGGTTAGGGTTAGGGTTAGGGTAGGGTTAGGGTTAGGGTAAGGGTTAGGGTTAGGGTTAGGGTTAGGGTTAGGTTAAGGGAAAAAGAGTTCCTCTCCGAGGAGAAGGAACCTGTAGCACTCTCCGCTTCGAGAAAGGCTCTGGGCAGATCCCTGAGCTGTGAAAACCACCACCCTAAGGTGGTGGGAGTTCAAAAAATTCAACTATTCTTGCTGAAATAGTTAGCAGTCGACCGTTGCAACGTTTCGGGTTGATATACCCTTCATCAGGCAAGTCGACTGAGGGTGAGCAACCTATTATGGCTTGCTTTCACCAAAGGCCCATGGCCTGCTACTCCCATGGATGCACTTTAACGTCATGCCCAGGACGGAATAGGACCTTACTGTCATCTACTCTGCAGACCACAATAGGGGATTTCTGCAGTTTTCCATCGAGTAAGTATACTTCCTTTCACAGGGTTCCAGGTAAGTATAAGCCAATAGGGTTTCTCCTCTTTTTTTGATTTTTTAGGTTTTTCCACATTAGGGGCTCCAATTAGGGTAAGTATTTTTTTCTTTCCTCAGGTTTTCAGGTAAGTATACCATTTTAAGTGAAGGTAAGTATAGCTTCTTTTCCTCCTTTCTTCCACTATCCTTCCCTTCCATCTCCTTTGTTCCTCTAATCTACCTTTCTTCTTAAACTGCTTCATCCTATCTTCCTACCTTTCTCTAATGCCTTAGTAAAACCCCCCAACCCCATATGTTCACAAATATGTGCTTGAATAAATTGTAACGGCTCAACATCCTTGTGCGGCCTTCTTCTTTATAACGGCTCTCTTGGCCTCTTCCGTCTTGTGGCGTGAGTAAATGGCATG
>NW_027466249.1:0-152500 GCF_046127955.1 Nelusetta ayraudi
CCTAACCCTAACCCTAACCCTAACCCTAACCCTAACCCTACCCTAACCCTAACCCTAACCCTAACCCTAACCCTACCCTAACCCTAACCCCTAACCCTAACCCTAACCCTAACCCTAACCCTAACCCTAACCTAACCCTAACCCTAACCCTAACCCCCTAACCCTAACCCTAACCCTAACCCTAACCCTAACCCTAACCCTAACCCTAACCCTAACCCTAACCCTAACCCTAACCCTAACCCTAACCCTAACCCCTAACCCTAACCCTAACCCTAACCCTAACCCTAACCCTAACCCTAACCCTAACCCTAACCCTAACCCCTAACCCTAAACACCACCCTAACCCTAACCCTAACCCTAACCCTAACCCTAACCCTAACCCTAACCTAACCCTAACCCTAACCCTAACCCTAACCCTAACCCTAACCTTACCCTAACCCTAACCCTAACCCTAACCCTAACCCTAACCCTAACCCTAACCCTAACCCTAACCCTAACCCTAACCCTAACCCTAACCCTAACCCTAACCCTAACCCTAACCCTAACCCTAACCCTAACCCTAACCCTAACCCTAACCCTAACCCTAACCTACCCTAACCCTAACCCTAACCCTAACCCTAACCCTAACCCTAACCCTAACCCTAACCCTAACCCTAACCCTAACCCTAAACCCATATTTGCTTTCACAGACTAATCTCAGCTCATCAGTTTTTTTAAAGCCATTTATTCTGCCATTTATTAGCCACCGAAGAGAAATTCCGGTAGAGCACATTTTGAAGGCCACTGTAAACAAGGATCCAGTTGAGCCAGGCCACTGTTGAAGGGTGCAGTTGAGCCAATTTATTCATGAATATCGCATATTAGCGCACATTGAAAAAGGATACGGCATGGAACAAGGCAAAGAACTCGATGAAGCCATAGATGAAGAACCTGAAAAAGAAGAAAGGAAGAGATTAGTGCGGCTAGGGATAAGGATCCGGCAGAGACAGTGGAACAAGGAAGAAGGAGAAAGACGGAAGGAGAGAAAGGAAGACTAGAGGAAAAGAGAAGAAAACTTACCTGAAAAAGAAAGGGATACTTACCTACAAACCTAGAAAAAGAAGAAAAAGAAAGCACTTACCTGCAAACAATCAGAACCTAAATTTTTAAGCCCTATAGTGCTAATTGAATTATACTTACCTGGAACCATCGTGAAAGGAAGGTATACTTACCGGAAGGAAAACTGTAGACAATCCCATATCGCGGACTACAGAGTAGATGATGGTAAGGTCCAATTTTTAACCGTCCTGGGTATGACGTTAAAGTGCATCCAACAGGGAGCAGTGGGCCTCCGGTGAGTAAGCCATACTAGGCTACTTACCTTCAGTCAACTGCGCCTGATGAAGGACCGTATCAGGTCCGAAACGTAGCGCCTACAGTTGACTGCTGACTATCTGGCAAGATAAGTCGAATTTTTTGAACCTCCCACCACCTCCGGGTGGTGGTCTTAGTCTAGGGGATCTGCCCATGTGCCCTCTCCGACAGCGGAGAGTGCACTAGGTTTTCTCTTTGGAGAAAACTCTTTTTTCCTTAAACCTATCCGGCCAGGTCCCGCGGAGTTGGTCATGGGATGTGGTCCCTTGGGCTTGAGCCCTTTGACCTGCTCGTAAGTCATTTTGGACACCCAACCCTAAGGCTTATCCTAAACCTAACCCCTAGCGGCTACACGCCTAAACCTAAGCCTAGGGGTAGGCACGCCTAAACTTAACCCATATTTGGTACCTAAACTTAACCCCTAATTGGATGATTGCTCTAAATTGACCCACTAATTTGATGATTTGGCTTAACCCCTAATTTGGACGTCTATCCCTAACCCTAAATCTGTCCCTAACTGACCTCGATAAACCGATAAACCCTGAACCTAACCCTAGGCCTGACCCCGCTCCTCTTCGGAGGGGACGGGAATGACGGCCTGGGGTTGGGGAATGGGGGAAGGGGAAGAGGGAAGTGGGGGATGGGGGATGGGGAGGGGGTAGAAGAGCTATTCCCTAACCCTAGTTCTATCCCATATTTAATTCCCGTTTAATCCTAACCCTAACCCTGTACTCTGACCTAAAGCCCAGCCTGGGCCCCGATTGAAACCCATATTTGCTTTCACAGACTAATCTCAGCTCATCAGTTTTTTTAAAGCCATTTATTCTGCCATTTATTAGCCACCGAAGAGAAATTCCGGTAGAGCACATTTTGAAGGCCACTGTAAACAAGGATCCAGTTGAGCCAGGCCACTGTTGAAGGGTGCAGTTGAGCCAATTTATTCATGAATATCGCATATTAGCGCACATTGAAAAAGGATACGGCATGGAACAAGGCAAAGAACTCGATGAAGCCATAGATGAAGAACCTGAAAAAGAAGAAAGGAAGAGATTAGTGCGGCTAGGGATAAGGATCCGGCAGAGACAGTGGAACAAGGAAGAAGGAGAAAGACGGAAGGAGAGAAAGGAAGACTAGAGGAAAAGAGAAGAAAACTTACCTGAAAAAGAAAGGGATACTTACCTACAAACCTAGAAAAAGAAGAAAAAGAAAGCACTTACCTGCAAACAATCAGAACCTAAATTTTTAAGCCCTATAGTGCTAATTGAATTATACTTACCTGGAACCATCGTGAAAGGAAGGTATACTTACCGGAAGGAAAACTGTAGACAATCCCATATCGCGGACTACAGAGTAGATGATGGTAAGGTCCAATTTTTAACCGTCCTGGGTATGACGTTAAAGTGCATCCAACAGGGAGCAGTGGGCCTCCGGTGAGTAAGCCATACTAGGCTACTTACCTTCAGTCAACTGCGCCTGATGAAGGACCGTATCAGGTCCGAAACGTAGCGCCTACAGTTGACTGCTGACTATCTGGCAAGATAAGTCGAATTTTTTGAACCTCCCACCACCTCCGGGTGGTGGTCTTAGTCTAGGGGATCTGCCCATGTGCCCTCTCCGACAGCGGAGAGTGCACTAGGTTTTCTCTTTGGAGAAAACTCTTTTTTCCTTAAACCTATCCGGCCAGGTCCCGCGGAGTTGGTCATGGGATGTGGTCCCTTGGGCTTGAGCCCTTTGACCTGCTCGTAAGTCATTTTGGACACCCAACCCTAAGGCTTATCCTAAACCTAACCCCTAGCGGCTACACGCCTAAACCTAAGCCTAGGGGTAGGCACGCCTAAACTTAACCCATATTTGGTACCTAAACTTAACCCCTAATTGGATGATTGCTCTAAATTGACCCACTAATTTGATGATTTGGCTTAACCCCTAATTTGGACGTCTATCCCTAACCCTAAATCTGTCCCTAACTGACCTCGATAAACCGATAAACCCTGAACCTAACCCTAGGCCTGACCCCGCTCCTCTTCGGAGGGGACGGGAATGACGGCCTGGGGTTGGGGAATGGGGGAAGGGGAAGAGGGAAGTGGGGGATGGGGGATGGGGAGGGGGTAGAAGAGCTATTCCCTAACCCTAGTTCTATCCCATATTTAATTCCCGTTTAATCCTAACCCTAACCCTGTACTCTGACCTAAAGCCCAGCCTGGGCCCCGATTGAAACCCATATTTGCTTTCACAGACTAATCTCAGCTCATCAGTTTTTTTAAAGCCATTTATTCTGCCATTTATTAGCCACCGAAGAGAAATTCCGGTAGAGCACATTTTGAAGGCCACTGTAAACAAGGATCCAGTTGAGCCAGGCCACTGTTGAAGGGTGCAGTTGAGCCAATTTATTCATGAATATCGCATATTAGCGCACATTGAAAAAGGATACGGCATGGAACAAGGCAAAGAACTCGATGAAGCCATAGATGAAGAACCTGAAAAAGAAGAAAGGAAGAGATTAGTGCGGCTAGGGATAAGGATCCGGCAGAGACAGTGGAACAAGGAAGAAGGAGAAAGACGGAAGGAGAGAAAGGAAGACTAGAGGAAAAGAGAAGAAAACTTACCTGAAAAAGAAAGGGATACTTACCTACAAACCTAGAAAAAGAAGAAAAAGAAAGCACTTACCTGCAAACAATCAGAACCTAAATTTTTAAGCCCTATAGTGCTAATTGAATTATACTTACCTGGAACCATCGTGAAAGGAAGGTATACTTACCGGAAGGAAAACTGTAGACAATCCCATATCGCGGACTACAGAGTAGATGATGGTAAGGTCCAATTTTTAACCGTCCTGGGTATGACGTTAAAGTGCATCCAACAGGGAGCAGTGGGCCTCCGGTGAGTAAGCCATACTAGGCTACTTACCTTCAGTCAACTGCGCCTGATGAAGGACCGTATCAGGTCCGAAACGTAGCGCCTACAGTTGACTGCTGACTATCTGGCAAGATAAGTCGAATTTTTTGAACCTCCCACCACCTCCGGGTGGTGGTCTTAGTCTAGGGGATCTGCCCATGTGCCCTCTCCGACAGCGGAGAGTGCACTAGGTTTTCTCTTTGGAGAAAACTCTTTTTTCCTTAACCCTAACCCTGTAAAAAAGGAAGAAAAAAGAATTAAAACTCATATTGAAGACACAGAAAAACACTAATTGGCAACACTTACCTCCGCGTCCTGGGTAAGACGTTAAACTGCATCCTAAAAAGAAAAGAAAAAAAGATTAATCAGGCAATAAATTAAAAACCAATACATTGGCACAACTAAAACACTAATTGGATACTTACCCAGGAAAAACCTGTGGAAAAAACAATTTTTAAATTAAACAATTTTTGGGAAGGGAGGTGCAGCAGTGCACGGGCACCAGAGTGACTTACGCCATAACAGGCAGTCATCTCGAACAGACGGCCAGCGCCTGAGGAAGGCTTGATATAGCCGAAACGTTGCGCGTACGCCGTCTTTACAATCTGATACAAGATTTGTATAATTTTTGGATTCCCCACCACCTTCGGGTGGTGGAACATCTTTAAGGGCTTAGAGGCCTACCCTAATCATGCTCTCACAGCAGAGAGTGCACCGTTCTCTCCTTAGGGAGGGAACTCTTTTCCCAAAACCTATCCTTGCCAGGTCTCGGGGAGTGTGTGATGGGTTGTTGCCTCCGAGCCCTGTAGCCCTTTTAGCCTGCTTCTAATCCCTAATTGGACATGTACACCTACCCCTAAACCCTTATCCTAAACTTAACCAATTCGACCTATTGCCTAATCTTAACCAATTCGTTCTATCGCCTAAACTTAACCACTCATTTGGACTTAATTCGAAACTAGCCCTAACCCTATCCTAACCCTAAACTTAACCTAACCCCTTTCCAACGCCTAAACTGAACCCTTGTTCTGTCTCTATCCCATTAATTTGTCCCTAACCACAGTCCTACCTACTTGCCTAAAGCCTAGCCTGGGCCCCGATCGGAAACCCATATTGGATTTCATGCACTAAATCTAAGCCCATCAGTCATTGGAAGCCATTTTACTCTGTCTACAGTTAGGGAATTGAAAAAAGCCGCCGAAGAGGAATACCGGTTGAGCTGTTATAAAGAAGGCCACTGAAGCAAATACCAGTAGAGCCAATATTTTATTAGAAACCGCTTTTCAGCGCTTATATGGGGATGGGGGGTCAAGACATTGAGGACGGCAGATGATCTGATGAAGCTCTGAAATAGCACCTGAAAGAAGAGAAAAGAAGAAGATTAGTGCGGCTAAGGACAAGGATCCGGTTCAGAAGAAGGACTGGAGGAAGAAAGGAGGAGGACAGGAAGAGCAGAAGACAAAGGAAGAAGAAGACGGGGACAAGAAAGGAAGAAAACATCAAAGGAAGGATAGAGGAGAAGGAAGAAAAGGAGGAAAAGAAAGAAAAGAGGATACTTACCTCACTTACCTGATCTGGAACCCTGTAAAAAAGGAAGAAAAAAGAATTAAAACTCATATTGAAGACACAGAAAAACACTAATTGGCAACACTTACCTCCGCGTCCTGGGTAAGACGTTAAACTGCATCCTAAAAAGAAAAGAAAAAAAGATTAATCAGGCAATAAATTAAAAACCAATACATTGGCACAACTAAAACACTAATTGGATACTTACCCAGGAAAAACCTGTGGAAAAAACAATTTTTAAATTAAACAATTTTTGGGAAGGGAGGTGCAGCAGTGCACGGGCACCAGAGTGACTTACGCCATAACAGGCAGTCATCTCGAACAGACGGCCAGCGCCTGAGGAAGGCTTGATATAGCCGAAACGTTGCGCGTACGCCGTCTTTACAATCTGATACAAGATTTGTATAATTTTTGGATTCCCCACCACCTTCGGGTGGTGGAACATCTTTAAGGGCTTAGAGGCCTACCCTAATCATGCTCTCACAGCAGAGAGTGCACCGTTCTCTCCTTAGGGAGGGAACTCTTTTCCCAAAACCTATCCTTGCCAGGTCTCGGGGAGTGTGTGATGGGTTGTTGCCTCCGAGCCCTGTAGCCCTTTTAGCCTGCTTCTAATCCCTAATTGGACATGTACACCTACCCCTAAACCCTTATCCTAAACTTAACCAATTCGACCTATTGCCTAATCTTAACCAATTCGTTCTATCGCCTAAACTTAACCACTCATTTGGACTTAATTCGAAACTAGCCCTAACCCTATCCTAACCCTAAACTTAACCTAACCCCTTTCCAACGCCTAAACTGAACCCTTGTTCTGTCTCTATCCCATTAATTTGTCCCTAACCACAGTCCTACCTACTTGCCTAAAGCCTAGCCTGGGCCCCGATCGGAAACCCATATTGGATTTCATGCACTAAATCTAAGCCCATCAGTCATTGGAAGCCATTTTACTCTGTCTACAGTTAGGGAATTGAAAAAAGCCGCCGAAGAGGAATACCGGTTGAGCTGTTATAAAGAAGGCCACTGAAGCAAATACCAGTAGAGCCAATATTTTATTAGAAACCGCTTTTCAGCGCTTATATGGGGATGGGGGGTCAAGACATTGAGGACGGCAGATGATCTGATGAAGCTCTGAAATAGCACCTGAAAGAAGAGAAAAGAAGAAGATTAGTGCGGCTAAGGACAAGGATCCGGTTCAGAAGAAGGACTGGAGGAAGAAAGGAGGAGGACAGGAAGAGCAGAAGACAAAGGAAGAAGAAGACGGGGACAAGAAAGGAAGAAAACATCAAAGGAAGGATAGAGGAGAAGGAAGAAAAGGAGGAAAAGAAAGAAAAGAGGATACTTACCTCACTTACCTGATCTGGAACCCTGTAAAAAAGGAAGAAAAAAGAATTAAAACTCATATTGAAGACACAGAAAAACACTAATTGGCAACACTTACCTCCGCGTCCTGGGTAAGACGTTAAACTGCATCCTAAAAAGAAAAGAAAAAAAGATTAATCAGGCAATAAATTAAAAACCAATACATTGGCACAACTAAAACACTAATTGGATACTTACCCAGGAAAAACCTGTGGAAAAAACAATTTTTAAATTAAACAATTTTTGGGAAGGGAGGTGCAGCAGTGCACGGGCACCAGAGTGACTTACGCCATAACAGGCAGTCATCTCGAACAGACGGCCAGCGCCTGAGGAAGGCTTGATATAGCCGAAACGTTGCGCGTACGCCGTCTTTACAATCTGATACAAGATTTGTATAATTTTTGGATTCCCCACCACCTTCGGGTGGTGGAACATCTTTAAGGGCTTAGAGGCCTACCCTAATCATGCTCTCACAGCAGAGAGTGCACCGTTCTCTCCTTAGGGAGGGAACTCTTTTCCCAAAACCTATCCTTGCCAGGTCTCGGGGAGTGTGTGATGGGTTGTTGCCTCCGAGCCCTGTAGCCCTTTTAGCCTGCTTCTAATCCCTAATTGGACATGTACACCTACCCCTAAACCCTTATCCTAAACTTAACCAATTCGACCTATTGCCTAATCTTAACCAATTCGTTCTATCGCCTAAACTTAACCACTCATTTGGACTTAATTCGAAACTAGCCCTAACCCTATCCTAACCCTAAACTTAACCTAACCCCTTTCCAACGCCTAAACTGAACCCTTGTTCTGTCTCTATCCCATTAATTTGTCCCTAACCACAGTCCTACCTACTTGCCTAAAGCCTAGCCTGGGCCCCGATCGGAAACCCATATTGGATTTCATGCACTAAATCTAAGCCCATCAGTCATTGGAAGCCATTTTACTCTGTCTACAGTTAGGGAATTGAAAAAAGCCGCCGAAGAGGAATACCGGTTGAGCTGTTATAAAGAAGGCCACTGAAGCAAATACCAGTAGAGCCAATATTTTATTAGAAACCGCTTTTCAGCGCTTATATGGGGATGGGGGGTCAAGACATTGAGGACGGCAGATGATCTGATGAAGCTCTGAAATAGCACCTGAAAGAAGAGAAAAGAAGAAGATTAGTGCGGCTAAGGACAAGGATCCGGTTCAGAAGAAGGACTGGAGGAAGAAAGGAGGAGGACAGGAAGAGCAGAAGACAAAGGAAGAAGAAGACGGGGACAAGAAAGGAAGAAAACATCAAAGGAAGGATAGAGGAGAAGGAAGAAAAGGAGGAAAAGAAAGAAAAGAGGATACTTACCTCACTTACCTGATCTGGAACCCTGTAAAAAAGGAAGAAAAAAGAATTAAAACTCATATTGAAGACACAGAAAAACACTAATTGGCAACACTTACCTCCGCGTCCTGGGTAAGACGTTAAACTGCATCCTAAAAAGAAAAGAAAAAAAGATTAATCAGGCAATAAATTAAAAACCAATACATTGGCACAACTAAAACACTAATTGGATACTTACCCAGGAAAAACCTGTGGAAAAAACAATTTTTAAATTAAACAATTTTTGGGAAGGGAGGTGCAGCAGTGCACGGGCACCAGAGTGACTTACGCCATAACAGGCAGTCATCTCGAACAGACGGCCAGCGCCTGAGGAAGGCTTGATATAGCCGAAACGTTGCGCGTACGCCGTCTTTACAATCTGATACAAGATTTGTATAATTTTTGGATTCCCCACCACCTTCGGGTGGTGGAACATCTTTAAGGGCTTAGAGGCCTACCCTAATCATGCTCTCACAGCAGAGAGTGCACCGTTCTCTCCTTAGGGAGGGAACTCTTTTCCCAAAACCTAACCCTAACCCTAACCCTTACCCTAACCCTAACCCTAACCCTAACCCTACCCTAACCCTACCCTAACCCTAACCCTAACCCTACCCTAACCCTAACCCTAACCCTAACCCTAACCCTAACCCTACCCTAACCCTAACCCTAACCCTAACCCTAACCCTAACCCTAATCTGTTGCCCATCTGTCTTTTTACGCCATATGCTCAGCCTAATTATTGAAAGGAAGCCGCCGATGAAAAATACCGGTTGAGCTAATATGAATAAAGCCACTGACGCAAAATACCAGTTGAGCTACTCTTTATTGAACCGCTTGCGAGCGCGCATATGGGGATGGGGGGTGGGAGGCTTCGAGTGGGCAGAAGACAGGATGAAGCATTAGAAATAGCACCTAAAGGATAAGAAAAGAGAAGATTAGTGCGGCTAAGGAAAAGGATCCGGAGTGGAACAGTGGATTAAGGGAGAAGAAAGGAGACGGACGAGAAGAAAGGAAGACTGGTGGAAGAAAGGAGAAGAACAGGAAGAACAGTAGGACAAAGGAGGAAGAAGACGGGGACAGGAAAGGAAGGAAAGAAGAACAGAAGGATAGAGGAAAAGGAAGAAAAGAAGGAAAAGGATACTTACCTACCTGATTCGGAAACCCTAAAGAAGAAAATACTTACCAATTGGAGCCCCTGCAAAAGAAAGAAGAAAATTAATCAGTAATCGGCGAAAAACACTAATTGAACAAGACTTACCTTACTCCATGACAGGAACAGTCTTCCCACCTGATGGAAAAATGCAAACAATCCCATATTAGGGCTTGCATAGTAGATGACGGTGGGTGTCTATCATCAGGTAACCAATTAATACATAAAAAGCTATCTACAGCACTCTAAATTAAAACCTAATAAACTATCTAAATTTTTACTTACCTGCGTCCTGGGCACGACGTTAAACTGCAACCTGAAAAAAAGATTTGAAAACAATTTTTAAGCCAATTTTTGAAAAGGGAGGGAGGTGCAGCAGAGCACGGGCCTCAAAAGAGCGTCATGCCATACTAGGCAGTCAGCTCTCAGACGGCCAGCGCCTGAGGAAGGCCTTTTCAGGCCGAAACGTTGCGCGTACGCCGTCTTTACGCTAGCTATTCAGCTATGTGAAATTTTTGGAAAACCCACCACTTTCGGGTGGTGGACCAACCAAGGGCTAGGGGCCCCACCTGGATCCACTCTGTCGCAGAGAGTGCACCAGGTTTTCTCTTATGGAGAAAACTCTTTTTTCCTAAACCTACCCGGCCAGGTCTCGGAGGGTGTGTGAAGGGATGTGGTCCCCTAGCCTTCGAGCCCTTTTTGCCTGTTGTTATTCCCTATTTGGACATGTACACCTAACCCTAACCCTATACTAAACTTAACCAATTCGATGGGCACGCCTAAACTGAACCAATTCGACCCTAAACCTAAACTGAACCCCTAATTGGAACTAGCCCTAACCCTATCCAAACCCTAAACCTAACCAAAACCCCTTACCAACGTCTAAACAGAACCCCTGACTCTGTTTCTATCCCCTAACATGGACCTTAACCCCAGTTCTATCCCCTATTTAATTCCCGAACTCAGTATCTAACCCTAACCCTGTATCCAACACCTAAAGCCTAGCCTAGGCCCCGATCCAACCTAGTATTTGATGTTTGGCCCTAATCTGTTGCCCATCTGTCTTTTTACGCCATATGCTCAGCCTAATTATTGAAAGGAAGCCGCCGATGAAAAATACCGGTTGAGCTAATATGAATAAAGCCACTGACGCAAAATACCAGTTGAGCTACTCTTTATTGAACCGCTTGCGAGCGCGCATATGGGGATGGGGGGTGGGAGGCTTCGAGTGGGCAGAAGACAGGATGAAGCATTAGAAATAGCACCTAAAGGATAAGAAAAGAGAAGATTAGTGCGGCTAAGGAAAAGGATCCGGAGTGGAACAGTGGATTAAGGGAGAAGAAAGGAGACGGACGAGAAGAAAGGAAGACTGGTGGAAGAAAGGAGAAGAACAGGAAGAACAGTAGGACAAAGGAGGAAGAAGACGGGGACAGGAAAGGAAGGAAAGAAGAACAGAAGGATAGAGGAAAAGGAAGAAAAGAAGGAAAAGGATACTTACCTACCTGATTCGGAAACCCTAAAGAAGAAAATACTTACCAATTGGAGCCCCTGCAAAAGAAAGAAGAAAATTAATCAGTAATCGGCGAAAAACACTAATTGAACAAGACTTACCTTACTCCATGACAGGAACAGTCTTCCCACCTGATGGAAAAATGCAAACAATCCCATATTAGGGCTTGCATAGTAGATGACGGTGGGTGTCTATCATCAGGTAACCAATTAATACATAAAAAGCTATCTACAGCACTCTAAATTAAAACCTAATAAACTATCTAAATTTTTACTTACCTGCGTCCTGGGCACGACGTTAAACTGCAACCTGAAAAAAAGATTTGAAAACAATTTTTAAGCCAATTTTTGAAAAGGGAGGGAGGTGCAGCAGAGCACGGGCCTCAAAAGAGCGTCATGCCATACTAGGCAGTCAGCTCTCAGACGGCCAGCGCCTGAGGAAGGCCTTTTCAGGCCGAAACGTTGCGCGTACGCCGTCTTTACGCTAGCTATTCAGCTATGTGAAATTTTTGGAAAACCCACCACTTTCGGGTGGTGGACCAACCAAGGGCTAGGGGCCCCACCTGGATCCACTCTGTCGCAGAGAGTGCACCAGGTTTTCTCTTATGGAGAAAACTCTTTTTTCCTAAACCTACCCGGCCAGGTCTCGGAGGGTGTGTGAAGGGATGTGGTCCCCTAGCCTTCGAGCCCTTTTTGCCTGTTGTTATTCCCTATTTGGACATGTACACCTAACCCTAACCCTATACTAAACTTAACCAATTCGATGGGCACGCCTAAACTGAACCAATTCGACCCTAAACCTAAACTGAACCCCTAATTGGAACTAGCCCTAACCCTATCCAAACCCTAAACCTAACCAAAACCCCTTACCAACGTCTAAACAGAACCCCTGACTCTGTTTCTATCCCCTAACATGGACCTTAACCCCAGTTCTATCCCCTATTTAATTCCCGAACTCAGTATCTAACCCTAACCCTGTATCCAACACCTAAAGCCTAGCCTAGGCCCCGATCCAACCTAGTATTTGATGTTTGGCCCTAATCTGTTGCCCATCTGTCTTTTTACGCCATATGCTCAGCCTAATTATTGAAAGGAAGCCGCCGATGAAAAATACCGGTTGAGCTAATATGAATAAAGCCACTGACGCAAAATACCAGTTGAGCTACTCTTTATTGAACCGCTTGCGAGCGCGCATATGGGGATGGGGGGTGGGAGGCTTCGAGTGGGCAGAAGACAGGATGAAGCATTAGAAATAGCACCTAAAGGATAAGAAAAGAGAAGATTAGTGCGGCTAAGGAAAAGGATCCGGAGTGGAACAGTGGATTAAGGGAGAAGAAAGGAGACGGACGAGAAGAAAGGAAGACTGGTGGAAGAAAGGAGAAGAACAGGAAGAACAGTAGGACAAAGGAGGAAGAAGACGGGGACAGGAAAGGAAGGAAAGAAGAACAGAAGGATAGAGGAAAAGGAAGAAAAGAAGGAAAAGGATACTTACCTACCTGATTCGGAAACCCTAAAGAAGAAAATACTTACCAATTGGAGCCCCTGCAAAAGAAAGAAGAAAATTAATCAGTAATCGGCGAAAAACACTAATTGAACAAGACTTACCTTACTCCATGACAGGAACAGTCTTCCCACCTGATGGAAAAATGCAAACAATCCCATATTAGGGCTTGCATAGTAGATGACGGTGGGTGTCTATCATCAGGTAACCAATTAATACATAAAAAGCTATCTACAGCACTCTAAATTAAAACCTAATAAACTATCTAAATTTTTACTTACCTGCGTCCTGGGCACGACGTTAAACTGCAACCTGAAAAAAAGATTTGAAAACAATTTTTAAGCCAATTTTTGAAAAGGGAGGGAGGTGCAGCAGAGCACGGGCCTCAAAAGAGCGTCATGCCATACTAGGCAGTCAGCTCTCAGACGGCCAGCGCCTGAGGAAGGCCTTTTCAGGCCGAAACGTTGCGCGTACGCCGTCTTTACGCTAGCTATTCAGCTATGTGAAATTTTTGGAAAACCCACCACTTTCGGGTGGTGGACCAACCAAGGGCTAGGGGCCCCACCTGGATCCACTCTGTCGCAGAGAGTGCACCAGGTTTTCTCTTATGGAGAAAACTCTTTTTTCCTAAACCTACCCGGCCAGGTCTCGGAGGGTGTGTGAAGGGATGTGGTCCCCTAGCCTTCGAGCCCTTTTTGCCTGTTGTTATTCCCTATTTGGACATGTACACCTAACCCTAACCCTATACTAAACTTAACCAATTCGATGGGCACGCCTAAACTGAACCAATTCGACCCTAAACCTAAACTGAACCCCTAATTGGAACTAGCCCTAACCCTATCCAAACCCTAAACCTAACCAAAACCCCTTACCAACGTCTAAACAGAACCCCTGACTCTGTTTCTATCCCCTAACATGGACCTTAACCCCAGTTCTATCCCCTATTTAATTCCCGAACTCAGTATCTAACCCTAACCCTGTATCCAACACCTAAAGCCTAGCCTAGGCCCCGATCCAACCTAGTATTTGATGTTTGGCCCTAATCTGTTGCCCATCTGTCTTTTTACGCCATATGCTCAGCCTAATTATTGAAAGGAAGCCGCCGATGAAAAATACCGGTTGAGCTAATATGAATAAAGCCACTGACGCAAAATACCAGTTGAGCTACTCTTTATTGAACCGCTTGCGAGCGCGCATATGGGGATGGGGGGTGGGAGGCTTCGAGTGGGCAGAAGACAGGATGAAGCATTAGAAATAGCACCTAAAGGATAAGAAAAGAGAAGATTAGTGCGGCTAAGGAAAAGGATCCGGAGTGGAACAGTGGATTAAGGGAGAAGAAAGGAGACGGACGAGAAGAAAGGAAGACTGGTGGAAGAAAGGAGAAGAACAGGAAGAACAGTAGGACAAAGGAGGAAGAAGACGGGGACAGGAAAGGAAGGAAAGAAGAACAGAAGGATAGAGGAAAAGGAAGAAAAGAAGGAAAAGGATACTTACCTACCTGATTCGGAAACCCTAAAGAAGAAAATACTTACCAATTGGAGCCCCTGCAAAAGAAAGAAGAAAATTAATCAGTAATCGGCGAAAAACACTAATTGAACAAGACTTACCTTACTCCATGACAGGAACAGTCTTCCCACCTGATGGAAAAATGCAAACAATCCCATATTAGGGCTTGCATAGTAGATGACGGTGGGTGTCTATCATCAGGTAACCAATTAATACATAAAAAGCTATCTACAGCACTCTAAATTAAAACCTAATAAACTATCTAAATTTTTACTTACCTGCGTCCTGGGCACGACGTTAAACTGCAACCTGAAAAAAAGATTTGAAAACAATTTTTAAGCCAATTTTTGAAAAGGGAGGGAGGTGCAGCAGAGCACGGGCCTCAAAAGAGCGTCATGCCATACTAGGCAGTCAGCTCTCAGACGGCCAGCGCCTGAGGAAGGCCTTTTCAGGCCGAAACGTTGCGCGTACGCCGTCTTTACGCTAGCTATTCAGCTATGTGAAATTTTTGGAAAACCCACCACTTTCGGGTGGTGGACCAACCAAGGGCTAGGGGCCCCACCTGGATCCACTCTGTCGCAGAGAGTGCACCAGGTTTTCTCTTATGGAGAAAACTCTTTTTTCCTAAACCTACCCGGCCAGGTCTCGGAGGGTGTGTGAAGGGATGTGGTCCCCTAGCCTTCGAGCCCTTTTTGCCTGTTGTTATTCCCTATTTGGACATGTACACCTAACCCTAACCCTATACTAAACTTAACCAATTCGATGGGCACGCCTAAACTGAACCAATTCGACCCTAAACCTAAACTGAACCCCTAATTGGAACTAGCCCTAACCCTATCCAAACCCTAAACCTAACCAAAACCCCTTACCAACGTCTAAACAGAACCCCTGACTCTGTTTCTATCCCCTAACATGGACCTTAACCCCAGTTCTATCCCCTATTTAATTCCCGAACTCAGTATCTAACCCTAACCCTGTATCCAACACCTAAAGCCTAGCCTAGGCCCCGATCCAACCTAGTATTTGATGTTTGGCCCTAATCTGTTGCCCATCTGTCTTTTTACGCCATATGCTCAGCCTAATTATTGAAAGGAAGCCGCCGATGAAAAATACCGGTTGAGCTAATATGAATAAAGCCACTGACGCAAAATACCAGTTGAGCTACTCTTTATTGAACCGCTTGCGAGCGCGCATATGGGGATGGGGGGTGGGAGGCTTCGAGTGGGCAGAAGACAGGATGAAGCATTAGAAATAGCACCTAAAGGATAAGAAAAGAGAAGATTAGTGCGGCTAAGGAAAAGGATCCGGAGTGGAACAGTGGATTAAGGGAGAAGAAAGGAGACGGACGAGAAGAAAGGAAGACTGGTGGAAGAAAGGAGAAGAACAGGAAGAACAGTAGGACAAAGGAGGAAGAAGACGGGGACAGGAAAGGAAGGAAAGAAGAACAGAAGGATAGAGGAAAAGGAAGAAAAGAAGGAAAAGGATACTTACCTACCTGATTCGGAAACCCTAAAGAAGAAAATACTTACCAATTGGAGCCCCTGCAAAAGAAAGAAGAAAATTAATCAGTAATCGGCGAAAAACACTAATTGAACAAGACTTACCTTACTCCATGACAGGAACAGTCTTCCCACCTGATGGAAAAATGCAAACAATCCCATATTAGGGCTTGCATAGTAGATGACGGTGGGTGTCTATCATCAGGTAACCAATTAATACATAAAAAGCTATCTACAGCACTCTAAATTAAAACCTAATAAACTATCTAAATTTTTACTTACCTGCGTCCTGGGCACGACGTTAAACTGCAACCTGAAAAAAAGATTTGAAAACAATTTTTAAGCCAATTTTTGAAAAGGGAGGGAGGTGCAGCAGAGCACGGGCCTCAAAAGAGCGTCATGCCATACTAGGCAGTCAGCTCTCAGACGGCCAGCGCCTGAGGAAGGCCTTTTCAGGCCGAAACGTTGCGCGTACGCCGTCTTTACGCTAGCTATTCAGCTATGTGAAATTTTTGGAAAACCCACCACTTTCGGGTGGTGGACCAACCAAGGGCTAGGGGCCCCACCTGGATCCACTCTGTCGCAGAGAGTGCACCAGGTTTTCTCTTATGGAGAAAACTCTTTTTTCCTAAACCTACCCGGCCAGGTCTCGGAGGGTGTGTGAAGGGATGTGGTCCCCTAGCCTTCGAGCCCTTTTTGCCTGTTGTTATTCCCTATTTGGACATGTACACCTAACCCTAACCCTATACTAAACTTAACCAATTCGATGGGCACGCCTAAACTGAACCAATTCGACCCTAAACCTAAACTGAACCCCTAATTGGAACTAGCCCTAACCCTATCCAAACCCTAAACCTAACCAAAACCCCTTACCAACGTCTAAACAGAACCCCTGACTCTGTTTCTATCCCCTAACATGGACCTTAACCCCAGTTCTATCCCCTATTTAATTCCCGAACTCAGTATCTAACCCTAACCCTGTATCCAACACCTAAAGCCTAGCCTAGGCCCCGATCCAACCTAGTATTTGATGTTTGGCCCTAATCTGTTGCCCATCTGTCTTTTTACGCCATATGCTCAGCCTAATTATTGAAAGGAAGCCGCCGATGAAAAATACCGGTTGAGCTAATATGAATAAAGCCACTGACGCAAAATACCAGTTGAGCTACTCTTTATTGAACCGCTTGCGAGCGCGCATATGGGGATGGGGGGTGGGAGGCTTCGAGTGGGCAGAAGACAGGATGAAGCATTAGAAATAGCACCTAAAGGATAAGAAAAGAGAAGATTAGTGCGGCTAAGGAAAAGGATCCGGAGTGGAACAGTGGATTAAGGGAGAAGAAAGGAGACGGACGAGAAGAAAGGAAGACTGGTGGAAGAAAGGAGAAGAACAGGAAGAACAGTAGGACAAAGGAGGAAGAAGACGGGGACAGGAAAGGAAGGAAAGAAGAACAGAAGGATAGAGGAAAAGGAAGAAAAGAAGGAAAAGGATACTTACCTACCTGATTCGGAAACCCTAAAGAAGAAAATACTTACCAATTGGAGCCCCTGCAAAAGAAAGAAGAAAATTAATCAGTAATCGGCGAAAAACACTAATTGAACAAGACTTACCTTACTCCATGACAGGAACAGTCTTCCCACCTGATGGAAAAATGCAAACAATCCCATATTAGGGCTTGCATAGTAGATGACGGTGGGTGTCTATCATCAGGTAACCAATTAATACATAAAAAGCTATCTACAGCACTCTAAATTAAAACCTAATAAACTATCTAAATTTTTACTTACCTGCGTCCTGGGCACGACGTTAAACTGCAACCTGAAAAAAAGATTTGAAAACAATTTTTAAGCCAATTTTTGAAAAGGGAGGGAGGTGCAGCAGAGCACGGGCCTCAAAAGAGCGTCATGCCATACTAGGCAGTCAGCTCTCAGACGGCCAGCGCCTGAGGAAGGCCTTTTCAGGCCGAAACGTTGCGCGTACGCCGTCTTTACGCTAGCTATTCAGCTATGTGAAATTTTTGGAAAACCCACCACTTTCGGGTGGTGGACCAACCAAGGGCTAGGGGCCCCACCTGGATCCACTCTGTCGCAGAGAGTGCACCAGGTTTTCTCTTATGGAGAAAACTCTTTTTTCCTAAACCTAACCCTAACCCTAACCCTTACCCTAACCCTAACCCTAACCCTAACCCTAACCCTACCCTAACCCTAACCCTAACCCTAACCCTAACCCTAACCCTAAACCTAACCCTAATTCGGCCTTAATCTCTAATCCTAACCATAACCTAAATTCTATCCCTAAACCTAACCCTAATTCGGCCATAATCTCTAATCCTAACCATTCCCTAAATTCTATCCCTAAACCTAACCCTAATTCGGCCCTAATCTCTAATCCTAACCATTCCCTAAATTCTATCCCTAAACCTAACCCTAATTCGGCCCTAATCTCTAATCCTAACCCTAACCTAAATTCTAACCCTAACCCTAATTCGGCCCTAATCTCTAATCCTAACCATAACCCTAACCTTAACCCTAAACCTAACCATAATTTGTCCCTTATCTAATCCTAACCATAGCCCCAATTTGCCCTAATCTTAACACTAATTGAGCCCTAATTATAACCCTAATCTGGCCCTAATTCCTAACCCTAATCTGAACCTAAATTTTAACCCTAATTTGGCCCTAATATTTAAAACCTAACCCTAACCCTAAATCTGTTTCTAATCCTAACCCTAATCTGGCCCTAAACATAACCCTAATTTTTATCCCTAACCCTAATTGTGTGTACATTTAATACAAACAATTTTATTTTAAAAATTAAAAACATTAAAAAATACATATAAAAATCTAAAAAAAATAAAAAAATAATTAAAAAAATCTAAAAAAAACAATAAAAAAAAAAAAAAAAAAAAAAAAAAAAAAAAAAAAAAAAAAAAAACATTAAAAACGATTAAAAACAATTTAAAAATATTAAAAAACATTATTAAAAACATTTACAAAATTAAGAAAACTACTAAAAACATTATAAAAATCTAAAAACAGTTTAAAAAAATAAGTTCATTAAAAACTATTAAAAACATGAATGTTAATTAAAAAACTTATTTTCTAATTAAATACAGTTCATATTAAGTGTAATAAAATTAAAAAACCAGGGGTACTTACCTTCCTTCTATTTTTTGTTAAAAATGCAATTGTGCAAACGCGTTCATCGCTTTTTTCGTTTTTTCGCTTAAAGCCAAGCTGAGCAGCTGGAGAGCTCATTTCAGTTCTAGCGTTCGACAGAGCAACATTGCCTGTCAGGAGCAAAGCTACTCAGCTTGTTTCCACTTCTCAGTGTGCCAACCAACCTGAGGAAGACCCGTATAGGGTTGAAACGTCGTTAGTTGGCACACCTTCTTTTGTTTGTTTGTTTACTTTTGTTTTTGTTTTTTATTTGTTGGTTTTAATTTTTTATAAATAAATAAATACATTATTATAAATAACAACATAATAAATAAGTTAACAAATACAATTCATAAATACACAATATAAATAAATACATGATATATAATAAATAATACATACACAATAAATAAATAAATACATACATACTTACCATACATACCTGAGGAATCCATGGGGGACGGTTGGACCACGGTCCGCCATGACCGTCGGAAGGGCCAGCGCCCCTTCTTACCCCGAGGGTCCCGGCAGGATGGCGGTCGCTATGGTGGGATGGCCCGTGCACCTTCCCCTTCCTTCAGGAGGGGGAATTATTACCGCAATCCTATCCGGCCAGCGCCTCCCCCAAGAGCGCCGCAGTATGCTGGGCCCAGATTCCGGTCGTTCGCTGAGGTGGTCCGGGATGGGCTGCCGAGACAGGTCCGGGATACGTTTCCTGTGGGACGGACAGACAACAGGGGTACGGTGTGGCAGCCGGCAGATCCGCATTTTGGGAGATTGATTCGGCGGATCTACTCGGTGATAAAAACGGTGCACCACTTACAAAACGTGGCACCAAAGCCAGGGAATTCGGAGCCACGTATGATTGCCAAGATGGTTGAGGTACTGGCCCGAATGATTAAACCAGCAGCCCCCACACGACACACAGCGGATCTAATCACAGGCAATGCTAAAAATTGGGGGTACAATACGTGCCTTATCCTCGCGGAGCACTATGAGAAGTGCCTGGAGGAAGTCTTGGAGGGCCTCGCCGACCTCTTGACCACGGACTGGAGGAGAGCATTCGAGGTGGCGGTTCGCTGGGCTAGAAGGAACTTCCAGCGGATCTCTCAAGACTCCATCGACCATGCGGAAGCCCTGATCACCTCTACGGAGGAACGGGACGACCCTCCTCCTCCTCGGCCTACAGAGAAGACCCGCAACCAGGTCTCTTTCAAAGGGACAAGTGCCCAGACGGTCACCCAGCAACCAGCTGAGGTCTCAACGAAGACCAAGAAACGCCGACCACAAGATCAGGCGCCAGCCCCAAAGACCCAAAGGGTTGTTAGGGCTAGGACCGTCAGGGGCATTGTCCTCAATAGGGACAGTACATCAGAGGAGTCGGAGAAGGACGACTCTGATGGAGAGGAGTTGAGGGTCCTGGAGGAGTCCATTGTGGAACGGGCAAACTCCAATGCATCCTCTTCTCCGGTTAGGACTCCACCGGCCCCAATTAGGGTGGTGGCCCAAGTCCACCGACTCTCTCCTTCCCTTCCTTCACCCTCAGAGGAGGAGGAGGCTGCAGTTGAGGAGGAAGTGGAAGAGAGGTTAGTGGAAGAGAGGGTGGAGGAAGAGAGGATAGAGGAAATGGAGCCAGAGGAGGAAGTGTTCCAGGAATCCTTTGAGCTTTTTACTCACCCGGAACCAGTAAGGTTCAAAGTTAACAGGCACCCGAACACGCAGAAAAAGCTGACGGACTGGAACTTCGTGGCCCAAAAGAAGTGGCTTATAATAGGGGATTCCAATCTCTGCAACTTCCCTGAGTTTTTCTGCCCAGACTTGCAGATCGAGAGCTTTCCTGGGAGCCATTTCCGACATGGCCAGGCCTTAATGGAAAAAACAACGGCTCCGGCAAGTCTGGTGGTGGAAAAGATCATCCTGGGCTTTGGGATCAATGGGAGAGGGAACAAATTAAAGGAAACAACGATGAAGAATGTACAGGGCATCATGCGTTCTACGAAGCGGAAATTTCCTTACGCACAGGTTTGGATCCCCCTGGTCAATTATTCCGACACGCTTCCACAGGACGAGAGGGATAACTTGGAGGCCCTCAACAATTATGTAAAGAGGAACATGCCACACATACCCACTCTCCCAGTGACCCAGTTCATCACCGAGGAAGACGACATCCATTGGACGGCAGAGACAGGGGATGCCATGTTCCGCCACTGGATGTGGTTTTTAAACTTCGGCTCCCCATAAGTCCGGTCCGGGGGGGGTCGAATGTTTTGTGTGATGTGGATGAAAAGAATGTTTTGAATTTGGCTGACAATTTCAAACTCTCAACAGCGCAATTTCAGTTGCTCAGCAAGGGTCTTACATTTGTACCTACCGTGGACATCTGTAAAGATCAAAAGCTGCAATTACAATTGGACATGCAAAATTATCACAGAAGATTAAAATTGGCTACTTACTTTCGAAGAAATTCATCAAAAAAGGATATCATTCCATTTACGGGCCATTCTGATTGGACACCGCCTCTTGATTTATTGCCTGTGGAAATTAAAAGATTAATTCATGAGGATAAAAATATGTTTAAGAAGCATTATAAATTAATGGAACCAAAATCAAACATCTCATCAGAGGAATTGGAAACGTTACATGAATTAAAAAACAACAAACAAATAATCATCAAGCCTGCGGACAAAGGTTCGGCGGTGGTTATTATGGGGAGGAGGCAATACATTCATGAGGTGGAAAGACAACTGAAGGACACAACATATTATAAAAAAATATTAAAACCTATTTATTTGGAGACAGTTCCGTTAGTTCATAGCATTTTAGAACGATTAAAAAACAAGAAATTCATAAATTGGAAACAGAGACAATATTTGGCGGGAAACAAACAACCACGGCCCAGGTTGTTCTATATTTTGCCAAAAATTCATAAAGATCCCAGTTCGTGGACAATCCCATTTAAAATTCCCCCTGGAAGACCCATTGTGTCGGATTGTGACAGCGAGACGTATTATACAGCAGAATACCTGGATCATTTTTTGAATCCCCTGTCTACGCTACATCCATCTTATGTCAAAGACACGTATACCTTCATCAAATTTATAAAAACATTCAGAATTTTGTCGGACTTCTACTTCTTCAGCATGGATGTAGATAGTCTGTACACCAATATTCCCATCAAAGAAGGTATCGAGTGTGTCAAACAGCTGTTTCAGAGGAACCCGGACCCTAAACGGCCGGATGAAGAGCTATTGGAGTTGTTGGAGATTAATTTGACTCGGAACGATTTTGTTTTTCAGGACCAATTTTATTTACAAATTAAGGGAACCGCAATGGGGAAAAGATTTGCACCGGCTTATGCCAATATTTTTATGGCAAATTGGGAGAAAGGGGCTCTCGCAAAATGTCCAAAGAAACCGGCCGTTTATGCGCGATATCTCGACGATATTTTTGGAATTTGGATGGGCACTAGGGAAGAATTTGATCAATTTGTGGAAATTTTGAATTCGCATGATTCTTCTATTAAATTAAAAGTACAAATCAGCAGAGATTCTATAGATTTTTTGGACACAACAATCTTTAGAGGACCGAAATTTGACCAAAAACACAAATTAGACATCAAAGTTTTTTTCAAGAGCACTGACACACACGCTTTGCTACAGAAAAACAGCTTCCATCCAAGGCACACATTCAAGGGCATCATCAAATCACAGCTGATTAGATTCAAACGAATTTGTACGAGATCACGGGATTTCTGGGAAGCTGTTGGTACGCTGTTTCGAGCCTTGAGGAAAAGGGGTTACTCGAGGTCATTTCTAAAAGGGTGTTTAAAAACATTCAAAATCAAACAAGACAAGAATAAAAACAATTTGATACCATTAATTGCGACATTTTCTTCAGCGGCCATGATGCTCAATTCTAAATTTAAAACAAACTTCATGAACATGTCTAATCGGAAAAATTTGATCCCAAATTCACAAGTGATTTCAGCGTACAGACGGAACAAAAATCTAAAAGATTGGTTTGTCCGGGCAAAAATGCCATCAAATCAATGGGTGAAACCTCTAAAATCACAAAAATATTTCAAAAAATTAAAATTCATCCAGAACAGCGTCAACAAAACAATTTTTAAAATTCGGCAGGAATTGACTCTAAAATCTAAAAATTGTGTTTATCTTATATTTTGCTTAAAATGTGACATGAAGTATGTAGGGGAGACCAAAAATTGTCTAAACATACGTCTATCACAACACTTACACAATATAAAAAACAAAAAAGAAATAAACACATTATTGGTACAGCATTTTATTGGACATGGTACAAATTCTTTCAGAATCACTGGATTGGAGCAAAATATTTGTTGGACGGATTGGGAAAGAAAAAGAAGAGAGAGGTACTGGATATTTATGGTGGGGACAAGAGAGCCAGGGGGTTTGAATGTGAAAAGGCAATACCCCTAGCTAGCTAAATATAACCCTAATCTGGCCCTAATTGCTAGCCCTAGCCATAGCCCTGCTTTTATTCCTAAATCTAACCCTAATTTGGCCCTAATCTCTAATCCTAACCATAACCTAAATTCTATCCCTAAACCTAACCCTAATTCGGCCCTAATTTCTAACCCTAACCATAGCCCTAATTCTAGCCCTAAACCTAACCCTAATTCGGCCTTAATCTCTAATCCTAACCATAACCTAAATTCTATCCCTAAACCTAACCCTAATTCGGCCATAATCTCTAATCCTAACCATTCCCTAAATTCTATCCCTAAACCTAACCCTAATTCGGCCCTAATCTCTAATCCTAACCATTCCCTAAATTCTATCCCTAAACCTAACCCTAATTCGGCCCTAATCTCTAATCCTAACCCTAACCTAAATTCTAACCCTAACCCTAATTCGGCCCTAATCTCTAATCCTAACCATAACCCTAACCTTAACCCTAAACCTAACCATAATTTGTCCCTTATCTAATCCTAACCATAGCCCCAATTTGCCCTAATCTTAACACTAATTGAGCCCTAATTATAACCCTAATCTGGCCCTAATTCCTAACCCTAATCTGAACCTAAATTTTAACCCTAATTTGGCCCTAATATTTAAAACCTAACCCTAACCCTAAATCTGTTTCTAATCCTAACCCTAATCTGGCCCTAAACATAACCCTAATTTTTATCCCTAACCCTAATTGTGTGTACATTTAATACAAACAATTTTATTTTAAAAATTAAAAACATTAAAAAATACATATAAAAATCTAAAAAAAATAAAAAAATAATTAAAAAAATCTAAAAAAAACAATAAAAAAAAAAAAAAAAAAAAAAAAAAAAAAAAAAAAAAAAAAAAAAAACATTAAAAACGATTAAAAACAATTTAAAAATATTAAAAAACATTATTAAAAACATTTACAAAATTAAGAAAACTACTAAAAACATTATAAAAATCTAAAAACAGTTTAAAAAAATAAGTTCATTAAAAACTATTAAAAACATGAATGTTAATTAAAAAACTTATTTTCTAATTAAATACAGTTCATATTAAGTGTAATAAAATTAAAAAACCAGGGGTACTTACCTTCCTTCTATTTTTTGTTAAAAATGCAATTGTGCAAACGCGTTCATCGCTTTTTTCGTTTTTTCGCTTAAAGCCAAGCTGAGCAGCTGGAGAGCTCATTTCAGTTCTAGCGTTCGACAGAGCAACATTGCCTGTCAGGAGCAAAGCTACTCAGCTTGTTTCCACTTCTCAGTGTGCCAACCAACCTGAGGAAGACCCGTATAGGGTTGAAACGTCGTTAGTTGGCACACCTTCTTTTGTTTGTTTGTTTACTTTTGTTTTTGTTTTTTATTTGTTGGTTTTAATTTTTTATAAATAAATAAATACATTATTATAAATAACAACATAATAAATAAGTTAACAAATACAATTCATAAATACACAATATAAATAAATACATGATATATAATAAATAATACATACACAATAAATAAATAAATACATACATACTTACCATACATACCTGAGGAATCCATGGGGGACGGTTGGACCACGGTCCGCCATGACCGTCGGAAGGGCCAGCGCCCCTTCTTACCCCGAGGGTCCCGGCAGGATGGCGGTCGCTATGGTGGGATGGCCCGTGCACCTTCCCCTTCCTTCAGGAGGGGGAATTATTACCGCAATCCTAACCCTAACCCTTACCCTAACCCTAACCCTAACCCTAACCCTAACCCCTAACCCTAACCCTAACCCTTACCCTAACCCTAACCCTAACCCTAACCCTAACCTAACCCTAACCCTAACCCTAACCCTAACCCTTACCCTAACCCTAACCCTAACCCTAACCCTAACCCTACCCTAACCCTAACCCTAACCCTAACCCTAACCCTAACCCTAATTGGAAGAAAAAGACATAATCAGTCACAAATTAAAGCCTATAATTAGAGAAATAAATTACTTACCAATTTATACTTACCTGGAACCCCTAAAAGGAAGAAAAAAAGACATATTAGTCAAATTCGGAAAACCCTAAAAGGAAGAAAACCTAGAAAAAGGTACTAATTGAATTACTTACCTCGTAAGTACTCACCGGATGGAAAACTATGCAAATCCCATACTAGGGGCATAGAGTAGATGAAGGTGAGGGTCTATTCCGTCCTGGGCATGACGTTAAACTGCACCCTGGAGGGAGCAGCTGGGCACGGGCCCAAGTGGTGTAGGCCATACTAGGCCACCCACTCTGTCGACCGCGCCTGATGAAGGGCATACTAGCCCGAAACGTTGCGCAACGGTCGACTTATCTAAGACTAGCTAAAAACAGCTATGTTTAAATTTTTTGACCCTCCACCACTTTCGAGTGGTGGAACCCAAGGCTGGGAGATCTGCCTCACCAGCCCATTCTGAAGCGGAGAGTGCACTGGTTCTCTCCTTAGGGAGGGAATTCTTTTTTCCTGATCCTCATCCTAAAAAGAAAAGAAAAAAAGATTAATCAGGCAATAAATTAAAAACCAATACATTGGCACAACTAAAACACTAATTGGATACTTACCCAGGAAAAACCTGTGGAAAAAACAATTTTTAAATTAAACAATTTTTGGGAAGGGAGGTGCAGCAGTGCACGGGCACCAGAGTGACTTACGCCATAACAGGCAGTCATCTCGAACAGACGGCCAGCGCCTGAGGAAGGCTTGATATAGCCGAAACGTTGCGCGTACGCCGTCTTTACAATCTGATACAAGATTTGTATAATTTTTGGATTCCCCACCACCTTCGGGTGGTGGAACATCTTTAAGGGCTTAGAGGCCTACCCTAATCATGCTCTCACAGCAGAGAGTGCACCGTTCTCTCCTTAGGGAGGGAACTCTTTTCCCAGAAGCGTCCTGGGTAAGACGTTAAACTGCATCCTAAAAAGAAAAGAAAAAAAGATTAATCAGGCAATAAATTAAAAACCAATACATTGGCACAACTAAAACACTAATTGGATACTTACCCAGGAAAAACCTGTGGAAAAAACAATTTTTAAATTAAACAATTTTTGGGAAGGGAGGTGCAGCAGTGCACGGGCACCAGAGTGACTTACGCCATAACAGGCAGTCATCTCGAACAGACGGCCAGCGCCTGAGGAAGGCTTGATATAGCCGAAACGTTGCGCGTACGCCGTCTTTACAATCTGATACAAGATTTGTATAATTTTTGGATTCCCCACCACCTTCGGGTGGTGGAACATCTTTAAGGGCTTAGAGGCCTACCCTAATCATGCTCTCACAGCAGAGAGTGCACCGTTCTCTCCTTAGGGAGGGAACTCTTTTCCCAAAACCTAACCCTAACCCTAACCCTAACCCTAACCCTAACCCTTACCCTAACCCTAACCCTAACCCTAACCCTACCCTAACCCTAACCCTAACCCTAACCCTAACCCTACCCTAACCCTAACCCTAACCCTAACCCTACCCTAACCCTAACCCTAACCCTAACCCTAACCCTAACCCTAACCCGGGCCCATGGTGAGGAAGCCATACTAGGCTCTCACACATTCGGTCAACCGCGCCTGAGGAAGGACATGGAAGTCCGAAACGTTGCGCTAACGGTTGACTGCTGGCTATCTAGACAAGATACGTCGAATTTTTGAATCTCCCACCACCTTCGGGTGGTGGACCCTTAGCTAGGGGATCTGCCTATGTGCCTCCTCCGACAGCGGAGAGTGCACCAGGTTTTCTCTTAGGAGAAACCTTTTTTTCCTTAACCTAACCCTAACCTAACCCTAACCCTAACCCTAACCCTAACCCTAACCCTAATCTCTAATCCTAACCCTAACCTAAATTCTAACCCTAACCCTAATTCGGCCCTAATCTCTAATCCTAACCATAACCCTAACCTTAACCCTAAACCTAACCATAATTTGTCCCTTATCTAATCCTAACCATAGCCCCAATTTGCCCTAATCTTAACACTAATTGAGCCCTAATTATAACCCTAATCTGGCCCTAATTCCTAACCCTAATCTGAACCTAAATTTTAACCCTAATTTGGCCCTAATATTTAAAACCTAACCCTAACCCTAAATCTGTTTCTAATCCTAACCCTAATCTGGCCCTAAACATAACCCTAATTTTTATCCCTAACCCTAATTGTGTGTACATTTAATACAAACAATTTTATTTTAAAAATTAAAAACATTAAAAAATACATATAAAAATCTAAAAAAATAAAAAAATAATTAAAAAAATCTAAAAAAAAAAAAAAAAACAATTAAAAAAAACATTAAAAACGATTAAAAACAATTTAAAAATATTAAAAAACATTATTAAAAACATTTACAAAATTAAGAAAACTACTAAAAACATTATAAAAATCTAAAAACAGTTTAAAAAAATAAGTTCATTAAAAACTATTAAAAACATGAATGTTAATTAAAAAACTTATTTTCTAATTAAATACAGTTCATATTAAGTGTAATAAAATTAAAAAACCAGGGGTACTTACCTTCCTTCTATTTTTTGTTAAAAATGCAATTGTGCAAACGCGTTCATCGCTTTTTTCGTTTTTTCGCTTAAAGCCAAGCTGAGCAGCTGGAGAGCTCATTTCAGTTCTAGCGTTCGACAGAGCAACATTGCCTGTCAGGAGCAAAGCTACTCAGCTTGTTTCCACTTCTCAGTGTGCCAACCAACCTGAGGAAGACCCGTATAGGGTTGAAACGTCGTTAGTTGGCACACCTTCTTTTGTTTGTTTGTTTACTTTTGTTTTTGTTTTTTATTTGTTGGTTTTAATTTTTTATAAATAAATAAATACATTATTATAAATAACAACATAATAAATAAGTTAACAAATACAATTCATAAATACACAATATAAATAAATACATGATATATAATAAATAATACATACACAATAAATAAATAAATACATACATACTTACCATACATACCTGAGGAATCCATGGGGGACGGTTGGACCACGGTCCGCCATGACCGTCGGAAGGGCCAGCGCCCCTTCTTACCCCGAGGGTCCCGGCAGGATGGCGGTCGCTATGGTGGGATGGCCCGTGCACCTTCCCCTTCCTTCAGGAGGGGGAATTATTACCGCAATCCTAACCCTAACCCTAACCCTAACCCTAACCCTAACCCTAATCTGGCTCTAATACTAAACCTAATCTGAACCCTAATCTGAACCCTAAACCTAACCCTAATTCGGCCCTAATTCTAAACCTAACCATAACCTAAATTCTAAACCTAACCCTAATTTGGCCCCAATTCTAACCCTAACCTAAATTCTATTCCTAAACCTAACCCTAATTTGGCCCCAATTCTAACCCTAACCTAAATTCTATTCCTAAACCTAACCCTGATTTGGCCCTAATTCTAAACCTAACCCTAACCCTAATCTGAACCCTAAACCTAACCCTAATTTGGCCCCAAAACCTAAACCTAACCCTAACATAAATTCTACTCCTAAACTTAACCCTAATTTGGCCCTAATTCTAAACCTAACCCTAACCCTAATCTGAACCCTAAACCTAACCCTAATTTGGCCCCAATTCTAACCCTAACCTAAATTCTATTCCTAAACCTAACCCTAATTTGGCCCCAATTCTAACCCTAACCTAAATTCTATTCCTAAACCTAACCCTAATTTGGCCCTAATTCTAAACCTAACCATAACCCTAATCTGAACCCTAAACCTAACCCTAATCTGGCCCTAATTTCTATTCCTAAACATAACCCTAATTTGGCCCTAATTCTAAACCTAATTTGGCACTAACATTCAATTCTAATCATAACCCTATTCGGTCCTAAACATAACCCTAATATTATTATTTTTTTTCTTTTTTTCTTATTTTCATTAACCTGAAATTGCGTATAATGATAAAAAACTTTTTCATTAAAAATTTAAATACAAACTTAAAAACCATTAAAAATCTAAAAAAATAATAAAAAAACAATAAAAATCTAAAACAATCTTTAAAAACCCTAAAAAAATCTTTAAAAACACTTTAAAACACTATTAAAAACATTAAAAACACTATTAAAAACATTAAGAAATTTAAGAAATGTATAAACATTAATATTGTAAAAACATAATTTAATTTAATTAAAAAACCATTAAAAAATTAAAATCAGTTCATATTAAGTTCAAATGTATTAAAAAACCAATGGGTTTTTCTTATTTTCTATTTTATTATAAAATGCAAAAGTGCAAATGCGTTCATCGCTTTTTTCGTTTTTTGAATATAAAGCCGGGCTGAGCAGCCAGAAGGCTCATTTCACTTTCGGACTTCAAGAGAGCAACATCTATTTTTTTTCCACAGCTACTCAGCTTGCATTTAGTTATTTTGTGCCACAAGAAACCTGAGGAAGACCCAGAGGAGGGTCGAAACGTCGTTTCAGTTGGCACACTTCCTTTGTTTGTTGTTTATTTTTGTTTTTGTTTTTATTAATAAATAAATAAATAATTATTATACATAAATAAATAAATAGTATAAATAAATAAATAAGTTGATTAAAACACAATATTATAAATACACAATTAATAGATACAGAAATAAATATACAATAAATAAATACTTACCACTTACCTGATGGCGGACAGTTGGACAACAGTCCGCCGCAACAATCGGGGGGGACAGCGTCCCCCCTACTTTTATAGAGGGACCCGGCGGGACGGCGACCGCTATGGCGGGAGGGCCAGAGCTCCTTCCCCTTCCTATGGAAGGGGAAACTACTTCCGCAACCCTATCCGGCCAGTGCCTCCCCCAAGAACGGCGCAGTTTGCCGGGCCCAGATCACGCTCGTACTCTGAGGTAGTCCGGAACGGGCTGCCAAGACAAGTCCGGGACACATTTTCAGTGGGACAGGCGGACAACAGAGGAACGACTTGGCAACCAGCGGATCCGCAATTGGGGAAACTAATTAGACGGATCTACGCGGTGATTAAGACAGTGCATCACTTGCAGAACGTGGCACCGAAACCTGGAAACTCCGAACCACGCATGATTGCCAGGATGGTGGAGGTCCTGGCCCGCATGATCAAACCCGCAGCCCCTACAAGAGACACAGCGGATTTGATCACGGGGAACGCCAAAAACTGGGGGTACAACACTTGCCTGATTCTCGCTGAACACTATGAGAGGTGTCTGGAGGAAGTGTTGGAGGGTATCGACGACCTCTTGACCCCTGACTGGAAGACAGCGTTTGAGGTGGCTGTTCGCTGGGCCAGGAGAAACTTCCAGCGCATCTCCCAGGACGCCATCGATCACGCGGAGGCATTGATCACTGCCACAGTGGAACCTGAACGACCCCCACCGAGGCCAAAGGTCAAGGCGGGGAATCAGGTCTCCTTCAGAGAGACGGTGGCCCGGACGGATGCCCCACCACCAGCGGAGGCCCCGCTGAGGACCAAGAAGCGCCAGCCGCCAGAAACAGCACCACCTCCTAAGACACAAAGAAAGCCCAGGACTGTGGGGGGTGTCATCCTAAACAGGGACATCCCTTCAGAAGCCTCGGAGGAGGAAGAAGAAGAGGATGGGATGGAGCTGAGGGTGCTGGAGCAGTCCATTGAGGAGCGGGCCAACTCCGTTACCTCCTCTTCTCCGACCGGGTCCCCACAGGCTCCCATCAGGGTCGTGGCCCAGGTCCACCATGTCTCTCCTTCACTTCCTTCATCCCCAGAGGTGGAGCAGGAAGCTGAGCGGATAGTGGCAGAGACGGAGGAGGAAGTAGAGCAGGAAGAAATTTTCCAGGAGTCCTTCGAGCTGTTCACTCACCCAGAACCTGAAAAGTTCAGAGTGAACAGACATGAAAACACACAAAAGAAGTTGACTGACTGGAATTTTTCAGCTGAAAAGAAGTGGCTGATAGTGGGGGACTCAAACCTCTGCAGCTTCCCGGACTTTTACTGCAAGGACCTGCAGGTTGAAAGTTTTCCTGGGAGTCACTTTCGACATGGCCAGGCCCTGATGGAGAAGACGACGGCTCCGTCAAGCCTTGTGGTGGAGAAAATAATTCTGGGATTCGGGATCAATGGGAGGGGTAATAAATTAAGGGAGACAACAATGAAAAACGTACAGGGAATCATCCGGTCAACAAAGCGTAAATTCCCGTACGCGGAAGTTTGGGTTCCTCTAGTTAATTATTCTGACGCACTCCCACAGGAGGAAAAGGATAATCTGGAGGCCCTGAACAGCTACATCATAAGGAATGTGCACTACATTACTAAGCTCCCAGCGGACCAATTTTTGACGGAGGATGATGACATCCATTGGACGGCGGAGACAGGGGACGCCATGTTCCTCCATTGGATGTCATTTTTAAACTTCGGATCCCCGTAAGTCCAGTTCGGGGGGGACCGAGTTGTTCGCCTACCTCAGACACAAAAAATGTCCTGGTGTTGGCTGAAAATTTTCAATTGTCTCCAACTCAGTTGGAATTCCTGAACAAGGGTCTCACGTTTGTTCCCACGGTGGATATTGGTCGAAATCAAAAATTTCAGTTTCAATTGGACATTCAAAATTACCACCGCAGAATCAAATTGGCTACATTCTTTCGAAACGCACCTAAAAAAAGCATGATACCATTTGTGGGCCCTTCTGATTGGACGCCACCATTTAATTCATTGCCATTGGAGATTAAAGAACTAATTCATAAAGATCAAAACATATTTAAAAAACACTACAAATTCATGAATTTGGAACAAAACATTTCATCGGAGGAGATTAAAATCTTGCATGAATTGATAGACAACAAACAAATAATAATAAAACCGGCTGACAAGGGCTCGGTGGTGGTAATCATGGGACGGGAACAATACATTCATGAGGTAAAAAGACAACTTAATGACGCAACATACTACAAGCAAATATTAAAACCAATTTATTTGGACACGGTGCCATTAATTCATGAGATTCTTGATCGATTAAAAAACAAAAAATTCATTAATTGGAGACAAAGACAATATTTAGCGGGAAACAGACAACCACGACCACGGCTCTTTTACATTCTGCCGAAAATTCATAAGGATCCAAATTCATGGACGATCCCGTTTAAAATTCCTCCGGGGAGACCGATCGTTTCGGACTGTGACAGCGAGACCTATTACACGGCCGAATATTTAGATTATTATTTGAATCCTCTTGCCACGCTCCATCCGTCGTATGTGAAGGACACATACGACTTCATTAAATTGATCAAGAGCTTGAGGATTCTTTCTGACTTTTATTTTTTTAGTATGGATGTGGAGAGTCTGTATACGAACATTCCAATTGATGAGGGGATCAATTGTGTTGAGCAAATGTTTCAGAAGTATCCGGACCCCAAACGACCGGATGAGGAACTTTTGGAATTGTTGAGGATAAATTTGACCCGGAATGATTTTGTGTTTGAGGACCAGTTTTACCTGCAAATCAAGGGGACGGCTATGGGCAAACGATTCGCACCGGCCTATGCCAATATTTTCATGGCAAACTGGGAGGAAGGGGCTCTCTCTAAGTGCAAAAAGAAACCGGCCGTGTATGTTCGTTACCTTGACGATATCTTTGGAATTTGGCTGGGATCAAGGGTGGAATTTGAGGAATTTGTTAAAATTTTAAATTCGCATGATTCGTCGATCAAATTAAAAGTACAAATTAGTGAAAATTCAATTGATTTTCTGGACACAACAATTTTCAAAGGGACCAAATTTCACGAAAAACACAAATTGGACATTAAAGTTTATTTTAAAAGCACAGACACACATGCACTATTACATAAAAACAGCTACCACCCAAAGCATACGTTTGAGGGCATTATAAAATCACAGCTCATCAGGTTTAAACGGATCTGCACGAGATCACGGGACTTTCGGCAAGCAGTCAGCACATTATTTGGGGCGGTCAGGAAGAGGGGTTACTCTAGGTCATTCCTGAGGGGATGCCTAAAAACATTTACAATTAAAAAGGACAGAAGCAAGAACAATTTAATTCCCTTGATTGTTACATTTTCACCAGCGGCCATGATTCTTAATTCAAAATTTAAAAACAACTTCATTAACATGACCAATCGAGATAATTTGATTCCAAATTCAGAGGTGATTTCGGCATACAGGAGGAATAAAAATTTAAAAGATTGGCTGGTACGGGCAAAATTGCCATCATTTCATTGGACGAAACCACTCAAAGCGGAAAAATATTTTTATAAATTAAAATTTATTCAAAACAACAGTAATCACACAATCATGAAAATTGGACAAAATTTCACGCTGAAATCAAAAAATTGTGTATATATTATCTTCTGTCTTCATTGTAATATGAAATATGTGGGTGAGACCAGAAATGGTCTCAACATTCGTCTCTCACAGCACCTACATAACATCAGGAACAAAAAAGAACTCAACACATTGTTGGTGCAGCACTTTATTGGACATGGCATATCAGCAGTGAGAATGGCGGGTTTGGAAGAGAATGTATGTTGGTCTGATTGGGAACGCAAGAAGAGAGAAAGGTATTGGATCTACATGGTGGGTACAAGGGAGCCAGGAGGCCTGAATATGAAAAAATATTGACCCCTAACCTTGACCTCGGTCCAAAATCCTAACCGGGATTTCCTTTCCCAATCAGAAACCTGATTTTAAACCGAAAACTAACCCTAATCTGGCTCTAATACTAAACCTAATCTGAACCCTAATCTGAACCCTAAACCTAACCCTAATTCGGCCCTAATTCTAAACCTAACCATAACCTAAATTCTAAACCTAACCCTAATTTGGCCCCAATTCTAACCCTAACCTAAATTCTATTCCTAAACCTAACCCTAATTTGGCCCCAATTCTAACCCTAACCTAAATTCTATTCCTAAACCTAACCCTGATTTGGCCCTAATTCTAAACCTAACCCTAACCCTAATCTGAACCCTAAACCTAACCCTAATTTGGCCCCAAAACCTAAACCTAACCCTAACATAAATTCTACTCCTAAACTTAACCCTAATTTGGCCCTAATTCTAAACCTAACCCTAACCCTAATCTGAACCCTAAACCTAACCCTAATTTGGCCCCAATTCTAACCCTAACCTAAATTCTATTCCTAAACCTAACCCTAATTTGGCCCCAATTCTAACCCTAACCTAAATTCTATTCCTAAACCTAACCCTAATTTGGCCCTAATTCTAAACCTAACCATAACCCTAATCTGAACCCTAAACCTAACCCTAATCTGGCCCTAATTTCTATTCCTAAACATAACCCTAATTTGGCCCTAATTCTAAACCTAATTTGGCACTAACATTCAATTCTAATCATAACCCTATTCGGTCCTAAACATAACCCTAATATTATTATTTTTTTTCTTTTTTTCTTATTTTCATTAACCTGAAATTGCGTATAATGATAAAAAACTTTTTCATTAAAAATTTAAATACAAACTTAAAAACCATTAAAAATCTAAAAAAATAATAAAAAAACAATAAAAATCTAAAACAATCTTTAAAAACCCTAAAAAAATCTTTAAAAACACTTTAAAACACTATTAAAAACATTAAAAACACTATTAAAAACATTAAGAAATTTAAGAAATGTATAAACATTAATATTGTAAAAACATAATTTAATTTAATTAAAAAACCATTAAAAAATTAAAATCAGTTCATATTAAGTTCAAATGTATTAAAAAACCAATGGGTTTTTCTTATTTTCTATTTTATTATAAAATGCAAAAGTGCAAATGCGTTCATCGCTTTTTTCGTTTTTTGAATATAAAGCCGGGCTGAGCAGCCAGAAGGCTCATTTCACTTTCGGACTTCAAGAGAGCAACATCTATTTTTTTTCCACAGCTACTCAGCTTGCATTTAGTTATTTTGTGCCACAAGAAACCTGAGGAAGACCCAGAGGAGGGTCGAAACGTCGTTTCAGTTGGCACACTTCCTTTGTTTGTTGTTTATTTTTGTTTTTGTTTTTATTAATAAATAAATAAATAATTATTATACATAAATAAATAAATAGTATAAATAAATAAATAAGTTGATTAAAACACAATATTATAAATACACAATTAATAGATACAGAAATAAATATACAATAAATAAATACTTACCACTTACCTGATGGCGGACAGTTGGACAACAGTCCGCCGCAACAATCGGGGGGGACAGCGTCCCCCCTACTTTTATAGAGGGACCCGGCGGGACGGCGACCGCTATGGCGGGAGGGCCAGAGCTCCTTCCCCTTCCTATGGAAGGGGAAACTACTTCCGCAACCCTAACCCTAACCCTAACCCTTACCCTAACCCTAACCCTAACCCTAACCCTAACCCTAACCCTAACGCCATTATTCCTGCGGGCCACTGAGGTCGAACAGTGAAGCCATTTTAAACGCAGATGAAGAAAGACCACTGAGAAACAGTTGAGTCCATTTATTAAGCACATACAAGTGAACATATGGGGATGGGGGGATTATTAGGGCATAAGAGAAGTGCCAAAGATGGATAAGACAGAGGAAGAAGAGGAGTGAAGTAGAGGATCAAGGAAGAAGAACAGGAGGAATAAAGGATCAAGGGAGGAAGAGAAGAACACTTACCTGTCAAGAACATCGATCACCTGGAACCCCTAATTGGAAGAAAAAGACATAATCAGTCACAAATTAAAGCCTATAATTAGAGAAATAAATTACTTACCAATTTATACTTACCTGGAACCCCTAAAAGGAAGAAAAAAAGACATATTAGTCAAATTCGGAAAACCCTAAAAGGAAGAAAACCTAGAAAAAGGTACTAATTGAATTACTTACCTCGTAAGTACTCACCGGATGGAAAACTATGCAAATCCCATACTAGGGGCATAGAGTAGATGAAGGTGAGGGTCTATTCCGTCCTGGGCATGACGTTAAACTGCACCCTGGAGGGAGCAGCTGGGCACGGGCCCAAGTGGTGTAGGCCATACTAGGCCACCCACTCTGTCGACCGCGCCTGATGAAGGGCATACTAGCCCGAAACGTTGCGCAACGGTCGACTTATCTAAGACTAGCTAAAAACAGCTATGTTTAAATTTTTTGACCCTCCACCACTTTCGAGTGGTGGAACCCAAGGCTGGGAGATCTGCCTCACCAGCCCATTCTGAAGCGGAGAGTGCACTGGTTCTCTCCTTAGGGAGGGAATTCTTTTTTCCTGAACCTAGCCCGCCAGGTCCCGCAGTCTGGGTTGTGTGCGGGATGTGGTCTCTCATGCCCCTTAGCCCATAGGTCCCTGACTGCCAAGTCCTATTAGACACCCAAACCAAGGCCTTATGCTAACCCTAACCAATTCGATGTATGCGCCTAAACAAAACCATTCGAGGTATGCGCCTAAACTTAACCCCTTAGAGGTACGCGCCTAAACTGAACCCCTTTCGAGGTATGCGCCTAAACTTAAGCCCTAATTGGCACGCCTAAACTGAACCCTTATACAGGATGCCTATCCCTAACCCTAGCCCCGCCCCTAACCCTAACCTCGATAAACCGATAAACCCTGATCTTGACTCTGGGCCTGAACCTGATCTCTTAGTGAGAGAAGGAATGACGGCCCGGGGAAGAGTGATGGGGGAAGGGGAAGAGGGAAGGACGGGATGGTGGAGAGGATGGGGGTAGAGGAGGGAGTGGACTTTTTTAATCCCTGTCCTTATTCTAACCCTGTGTCCTATTCTTTGCCCTACGTCTAACCCTTTTTGACCTATGTCCATCCATTCTTTTGAGCCACTCACGCCATTATTCCTGCGGGCCACTGAGGTCGAACAGTGAAGCCATTTTAAACGCAGATGAAGAAAGACCACTGAGAAACAGTTGAGTCCATTTATTAAGCACATACAAGTGAACATATGGGGATGGGGGGATTATTAGGGCATAAGAGAAGTGCCAAAGATGGATAAGACAGAGGAAGAAGAGGAGTGAAGTAGAGGATCAAGGAAGAAGAACAGGAGGAATAAAGGATCAAGGGAGGAAGAGAAGAACACTTACCTGTCAAGAACATCGATCACCTGGAACCCCTAATTGGAAGAAAAAGACATAATCAGTCACAAATTAAAGCCTATAATTAGAGAAATAAATTACTTACCAATTTATACTTACCTGGAACCCCTAAAAGGAAGAAAAAAAGACATATTAGTCAAATTCGGAAAACCCTAAAAGGAAGAAAACCTAGAAAAAGGTACTAATTGAATTACTTACCTCGTAAGTACTCACCGGATGGAAAACTATGCAAATCCCATACTAGGGGCATAGAGTAGATGAAGGTGAGGGTCTATTCCGTCCTGGGCATGACGTTAAACTGCACCCTGGAGGGAGCAGCTGGGCACGGGCCCAAGTGGTGTAGGCCATACTAGGCCACCCACTCTGTCGACCGCGCCTGATGAAGGGCATACTAGCCCGAAACGTTGCGCAACGGTCGACTTATCTAAGACTAGCTAAAAACAGCTATGTTTAAATTTTTTGACCCTCCACCACTTTCGAGTGGTGGAACCCAAGGCTGGGAGATCTGCCTCACCAGCCCATTCTGAAGCGGAGAGTGCACTGGTTCTCTCCTTAGGGAGGGAATTCTTTTTTCCTGAACCTAGCCCGCCAGGTCCCGCAGTCTGGGTTGTGTGCGGGATGTGGTCTCTCATGCCCCTTAGCCCATAGGTCCCTGACTGCCAAGTCCTATTAGACACCCAAACCAAGGCCTTATGCTAACCCTAACCAATTCGATGTATGCGCCTAAACAAAACCATTCGAGGTATGCGCCTAAACTTAACCCCTTAGAGGTACGCGCCTAAACTGAACCCCTTTCGAGGTATGCGCCTAAACTTAAGCCCTAATTGGCACGCCTAAACTGAACCCTTATACAGGATGCCTATCCCTAACCCTAGCCCCGCCCCTAACCCTAACCTCGATAAACCGATAAACCCTGATCTTGACTCTGGGCCTGAACCTGATCTCTTAGTGAGAGAAGGAATGACGGCCCGGGGAAGAGTGATGGGGGAAGGGGAAGAGGGAAGGACGGGATGGTGGAGAGGATGGGGGTAGAGGAGGGAGTGGACTTTTTTAATCCCTGTCCTTATTCTAACCCTGTGTCCTATTCTTTGCCCTACGTCTAACCCTTTTTGACCTATGTCCATCCATTCTTTTGAGCCACTCACGCCATTATTCCTGCGGGCCACTGAGGTCGAACAGTGAAGCCATTTTAAACGCAGATGAAGAAAGACCACTGAGAAACAGTTGAGTCCATTTATTAAGCACATACAAGTGAACATATGGGGATGGGGGGATTATTAGGGCATAAGAGAAGTGCCAAAGATGGATAAGACAGAGGAAGAAGAGGAGTGAAGTAGAGGATCAAGGAAGAAGAACAGGAGGAATAAAGGATCAAGGGAGGAAGAGAAGAACACTTACCTGTCAAGAACATCGATCACCTGGAACCCCTAATTGGAAGAAAAAGACATAATCAGTCACAAATTAAAGCCTATAATTAGAGAAATAAATTACTTACCAATTTATACTTACCTGGAACCCCTAAAAGGAAGAAAAAAAGACATATTAGTCAAATTCGGAAAACCCTAAAAGGAAGAAAACCTAGAAAAAGGTACTAATTGAATTACTTACCTCGTAAGTACTCACCGGATGGAAAACTATGCAAATCCCATACTAGGGGCATAGAGTAGATGAAGGTGAGGGTCTATTCCGTCCTGGGCATGACGTTAAACTGCACCCTGGAGGGAGCAGCTGGGCACGGGCCCAAGTGGTGTAGGCCATACTAGGCCACCCACTCTGTCGACCGCGCCTGATGAAGGGCATACTAGCCCGAAACGTTGCGCAACGGTCGACTTATCTAAGACTAGCTAAAAACAGCTATGTTTAAATTTTTTGACCCTCCACCACTTTCGAGTGGTGGAACCCAAGGCTGGGAGATCTGCCTCACCAGCCCATTCTGAAGCGGAGAGTGCACTGGTTCTCTCCTTAGGGAGGGAATTCTTTTTTCCTGAACCTAGCCCGCCAGGTCCCGCAGTCTGGGTTGTGTGCGGGATGTGGTCTCTCATGCCCCTTAGCCCATAGGTCCCTGACTGCCAAGTCCTATTAGACACCCAAACCAAGGCCTTATGCTAACCCTAACCAATTCGATGTATGCGCCTAAACAAAACCATTCGAGGTATGCGCCTAAACTTAACCCCTTAGAGGTACGCGCCTAAACTGAACCCCTTTCGAGGTATGCGCCTAAACTTAAGCCCTAATTGGCACGCCTAAACTGAACCCTTATACAGGATGCCTATCCCTAACCCTAGCCCCGCCCCTAACCCTAACCTCGATAAACCGATAAACCCTGATCTTGACTCTGGGCCTGAACCTGATCTCTTAGTGAGAGAAGGAATGACGGCCCGGGGAAGAGTGATGGGGGAAGGGGAAGAGGGAAGGACGGGATGGTGGAGAGGATGGGGGTAGAGGAGGGAGTGGACTTTTTTAATCCCTGTCCTTATTCTAACCCTGTGTCCTATTCTTTGCCCTACGTCTAACCCTTTTTGACCTATGTCCATCCATTCTTTTGAGCCACTCACGCCATTATTCCTGCGGGCCACTGAGGTCGAACAGTGAAGCCATTTTAAACGCAGATGAAGAAAGACCACTGAGAAACAGTTGAGTCCATTTATTAAGCACATACAAGTGAACATATGGGGATGGGGGGATTATTAGGGCATAAGAGAAGTGCCAAAGATGGATAAGACAGAGGAAGAAGAGGAGTGAAGTAGAGGATCAAGGAAGAAGAACAGGAGGAATAAAGGATCAAGGGAGGAAGAGAAGAACACTTACCTGTCAAGAACATCGATCACCTGGAACCCCTAATTGGAAGAAAAAGACATAATCAGTCACAAATTAAAGCCTATAATTAGAGAAATAAATTACTTACCAATTTATACTTACCTGGAACCCCTAAAAGGAAGAAAAAAAGACATATTAGTCAAATTCGGAAAACCCTAAAAGGAAGAAAACCTAGAAAAAGGTACTAATTGAATTACTTACCTCGTAAGTACTCACCGGATGGAAAACTATGCAAATCCCATACTAGGGGCATAGAGTAGATGAAGGTGAGGGTCTATTCCGTCCTGGGCATGACGTTAAACTGCACCCTGGAGGGAGCAGCTGGGCACGGGCCCAAGTGGTGTAGGCCATACTAGGCCACCCACTCTGTCGACCGCGCCTGATGAAGGGCATACTAGCCCGAAACGTTGCGCAACGGTCGACTTATCTAAGACTAGCTAAAAACAGCTATGTTTAAATTTTTTGACCCTCCACCACTTTCGAGTGGTGGAACCCAAGGCTGGGAGATCTGCCTCACCAGCCCATTCTGAAGCGGAGAGTGCACTGGTTCTCTCCTTAGGGAGGGAATTCTTTTTTCCTGAACCTAGCCCGCCAGGTCCCGCAGTCTGGGTTGTGTGCGGGATGTGGTCTCTCATGCCCCTTAGCCCATAGGTCCCTGACTGCCAAGTCCTATTAGACACCCAAACCAAGGCCTTATGCTAACCCTAACCAATTCGATGTATGCGCCTAAACAAAACCATTCGAGGTATGCGCCTAAACTTAACCCCTTAGAGGTACGCGCCTAAACTGAACCCCTTTCGAGGTATGCGCCTAAACTTAAGCCCTAATTGGCACGCCTAAACTGAACCCTTATACAGGATGCCTATCCCTAACCCTAGCCCCGCCCCTAACCCTAACCTCGATAAACCGATAAACCCTGATCTTGACTCTGGGCCTGAACCTGATCTCTTAGTGAGAGAAGGAATGACGGCCCGGGGAAGAGTGATGGGGGAAGGGGAAGAGGGAAGGACGGGATGGTGGAGAGGATGGGGGTAGAGGAGGGAGTGGACTTTTTTAATCCCTGTCCTTATTCTAACCCTGTGTCCTATTCTTTGCCCTACGTCTAACCCTTTTTGACCTATGTCCATCCATTCTTTTGAGCCACTCACGCCATTATTCCTGCGGGCCACTGAGGTCGAACAGTGAAGCCATTTTAAACGCAGATGAAGAAAGACCACTGAGAAACAGTTGAGTCCATTTATTAAGCACATACAAGTGAACATATGGGGATGGGGGGATTATTAGGGCATAAGAGAAGTGCCAAAGATGGATAAGACAGAGGAAGAAGAGGAGTGAAGTAGAGGATCAAGGAAGAAGAACAGGAGGAATAAAGGATCAAGGGAGGAAGAGAAGAACACTTACCTGTCAAGAACATCGATCACCTGGAACCCCTAATTGGAAGAAAAAGACATAATCAGTCACAAATTAAAGCCTATAATTAGAGAAATAAATTACTTACCAATTTATACTTACCTGGAACCCCTAAAAGGAAGAAAAAAAGACATATTAGTCAAATTCGGAAAACCCTAAAAGGAAGAAAACCTAGAAAAAGGTACTAATTGAATTACTTACCTCGTAAGTACTCACCGGATGGAAAACTATGCAAATCCCATACTAGGGGCATAGAGTAGATGAAGGTGAGGGTCTATTCCGTCCTGGGCATGACGTTAAACTGCACCCTGGAGGGAGCAGCTGGGCACGGGCCCAAGTGGTGTAGGCCATACTAGGCCACCCACTCTGTCGACCGCGCCTGATGAAGGGCATACTAGCCCGAAACGTTGCGCAACGGTCGACTTATCTAAGACTAGCTAAAAACAGCTATGTTTAAATTTTTTGACCCTCCACCACTTTCGAGTGGTGGAACCCAAGGCTGGGAGATCTGCCTCACCAGCCCATTCTGAAGCGGAGAGTGCACTGGTTCTCTCCTTAGGGAGGGAATTCTTTTTTCCTGAACCTAGCCCGCCAGGTCCCGCAGTCTGGGTTGTGTGCGGGATGTGGTCTCTCATGCCCCTTAGCCCATAGGTCCCTGACTGCCAAGTCCTATTAGACACCCAAACCAAGGCCTTATGCTAACCCTAACCAATTCGATGTATGCGCCTAAACAAAACCATTCGAGGTATGCGCCTAAACTTAACCCCTTAGAGGTACGCGCCTAAACTGAACCCCTTTCGAGGTATGCGCCTAAACTTAAGCCCTAATTGGCACGCCTAAACTGAACCCTTATACAGGATGCCTATCCCTAACCCTAGCCCCGCCCCTAACCCTAACCTCGATAAACCGATAAACCCTGATCTTGACTCTGGGCCTGAACCTGATCTCTTAGTGAGAGAAGGAATGACGGCCCGGGGAAGAGTGATGGGGGAAGGGGAAGAGGGAAGGACGGGATGGTGGAGAGGATGGGGGTAGAGGAGGGAGTGGACTTTTTTAATCCCTGTCCTTATTCTAACCCTGTGTCCTATTCTTTGCCCTACGTCTAACCCTTTTTGACCTATGTCCATCCATTCTTTTGAGCCACTCACGCCATTATTCCTGCGGGCCACTGAGGTCGAACAGTGAAGCCATTTTAAACGCAGATGAAGAAAGACCACTGAGAAACAGTTGAGTCCATTTATTAAGCACATACAAGTGAACATATGGGGATGGGGGGATTATTAGGGCATAAGAGAAGTGCCAAAGATGGATAAGACAGAGGAAGAAGAGGAGTGAAGTAGAGGATCAAGGAAGAAGAACAGGAGGAATAAAGGATCAAGGGAGGAAGAGAAGAACACTTACCTGTCAAGAACATCGATCACCTGGAACCCCTAATTGGAAGAAAAAGACATAATCAGTCACAAATTAAAGCCTATAATTAGAGAAATAAATTACTTACCAATTTATACTTACCTGGAACCCCTAAAAGGAAGAAAAAAAGACATATTAGTCAAATTCGGAAAACCCTAAAAGGAAGAAAACCTAGAAAAAGGTACTAATTGAATTACTTACCTCGTAAGTACTCACCGGATGGAAAACTATGCAAATCCCATACTAGGGGCATAGAGTAGATGAAGGTGAGGGTCTATTCCGTCCTGGGCATGACGTTAAACTGCACCCTGGAGGGAGCAGCTGGGCACGGGCCCAAGTGGTGTAGGCCATACTAGGCCACCCACTCTGTCGACCGCGCCTGATGAAGGGCATACTAGCCCGAAACGTTGCGCAACGGTCGACTTATCTAAGACTAGCTAAAAACAGCTATGTTTAAATTTTTTGACCCTCCACCACTTTCGAGTGGTGGAACCCAAGGCTGGGAGATCTGCCTCACCAGCCCATTCTGAAGCGGAGAGTGCACTGGTTCTCTCCTTAGGGAGGGAATTCTTTTTTCCTGAACCTAGCCCGCCAGGTCCCGCAGTCTGGGTTGTGTGCGGGATGTGGTCTCTCATGCCCCTTAGCCCATAGGTCCCTGACTGCCAAGTCCTATTAGACACCCAAACCAAGGCCTTATGCTAACCCTAACCAATTCGATGTATGCGCCTAAACAAAACCATTCGAGGTATGCGCCTAAACTTAACCCCTTAGAGGTACGCGCCTAAACTGAACCCCTTTCGAGGTATGCGCCTAAACTTAAGCCCTAATTGGCACGCCTAAACTGAACCCTTATACAGGATGCCTATCCCTAACCCTAGCCCCGCCCCTAACCCTAACCTCGATAAACCGATAAACCCTGATCTTGACTCTGGGCCTGAACCTGATCTCTTAGTGAGAGAAGGAATGACGGCCCGGGGAAGAGTGATGGGGGAAGGGGAAGAGGGAAGGACGGGATGGTGGAGAGGATGGGGGTAGAGGAGGGAGTGGACTTTTTTAATCCCTGTCCTTATTCTAACCCTGTGTCCTATTCTTTGCCCTACGTCTAACCCTTTTTGACCTATGTCCATCCATTCTTTTGAGCCACTCACGCCATTATTCCTGCGGGCCACTGAGGTCGAACAGTGAAGCCATTTTAAACGCAGATGAAGAAAGACCACTGAGAAACAGTTGAGTCCATTTATTAAGCACATACAAGTGAACATATGGGGATGGGGGGATTATTAGGGCATAAGAGAAGTGCCAAAGATGGATAAGACAGAGGAAGAAGAGGAGTGAAGTAGAGGATCAAGGAAGAAGAACAGGAGGAATAAAGGATCAAGGGAGGAAGAGAAGAACACTTACCTGTCAAGAACATCGATCACCTGGAACCCCTAATTGGAAGAAAAAGACATAATCAGTCACAAATTAAAGCCTATAATTAGAGAAATAAATTACTTACCAATTTATACTTACCTGGAACCCCTAAAAGGAAGAAAAAAAGACATATTAGTCAAATTCGGAAAACCCTAAAAGGAAGAAAACCTAGAAAAAGGTACTAATTGAATTACTTACCTCGTAAGTACTCACCGGATGGAAAACTATGCAAATCCCATACTAGGGGCATAGAGTAGATGAAGGTGAGGGTCTATTCCGTCCTGGGCATGACGTTAAACTGCACCCTGGAGGGAGCAGCTGGGCACGGGCCCAAGTGGTGTAGGCCATACTAGGCCACCCACTCTGTCGACCGCGCCTGATGAAGGGCATACTAGCCCGAAACGTTGCGCAACGGTCGACTTATCTAAGACTAGCTAAAAACAGCTATGTTTAAATTTTTTGACCCTCCACCACTTTCGAGTGGTGGAACCCAAGGCTGGGAGATCTGCCTCACCAGCCCATTCTGAAGCGGAGAGTGCACTGGTTCTCTCCTTAGGGAGGGAATTCTTTTTTCCTGAACCTAGCCCGCCAGGTCCCGCAGTCTGGGTTGTGTGCGGGATGTGGTCTCTCATGCCCCTTAGCCCATAGGTCCCTGACTGCCAAGTCCTATTAGACACCCAAACCAAGGCCTTATGCTAACCCTAACCAATTCGATGTATGCGCCTAAACAAAACCATTCGAGGTATGCGCCTAAACTTAACCCCTTAGAGGTACGCGCCTAAACTGAACCCCTTTCGAGGTATGCGCCTAAACTTAAGCCCTAATTGGCACGCCTAAACTGAACCCTTATACAGGATGCCTATCCCTAACCCTAGCCCCGCCCCTAACCCTAACCTCGATAAACCGATAAACCCTGATCTTGACTCTGGGCCTGAACCTGATCTCTTAGTGAGAGAAGGAATGACGGCCCGGGGAAGAGTGATGGGGGAAGGGGAAGAGGGAAGGACGGGATGGTGGAGAGGATGGGGGTAGAGGAGGGAGTGGACTTTTTTAATCCCTGTCCTTATTCTAACCCTGTGTCCTATTCTTTGCCCTACGTCTAACCCTTTTTGACCTATGTCCATCCATTCTTTTGAGCCACTCACGCCATTATTCCTGCGGGCCACTGAGGTCGAACAGTGAAGCCATTTTAAACGCAGATGAAGAAAGACCACTGAGAAACAGTTGAGTCCATTTATTAAGCACATACAAGTGAACATATGGGGATGGGGGGATTATTAGGGCATAAGAGAAGTGCCAAAGATGGATAAGACAGAGGAAGAAGAGGAGTGAAGTAGAGGATCAAGGAAGAAGAACAGGAGGAATAAAGGATCAAGGGAGGAAGAGAAGAACACTTACCTGTCAAGAACATCGATCACCTGGAACCCCTAATTGGAAGAAAAAGACATAATCAGTCACAAATTAAAGCCTATAATTAGAGAAATAAATTACTTACCAATTTATACTTACCTGGAACCCCTAAAAGGAAGAAAAAAAGACATATTAGTCAAATTCGGAAAACCCTAAAAGGAAGAAAACCTAGAAAAAGGTACTAATTGAATTACTTACCTCGTAAGTACTCACCGGATGGAAAACTATGCAAATCCCATACTAGGGGCATAGAGTAGATGAAGGTGAGGGTCTATTCCGTCCTGGGCATGACGTTAAACTGCACCCTGGAGGGAGCAGCTGGGCACGGGCCCAAGTGGTGTAGGCCATACTAGGCCACCCACTCTGTCGACCGCGCCTGATGAAGGGCATACTAGCCCGAAACGTTGCGCAACGGTCGACTTATCTAAGACTAGCTAAAAACAGCTATGTTTAAATTTTTTGACCCTCCACCACTTTCGAGTGGTGGAACCCAAGGCTGGGAGATCTGCCTCACCAGCCCATTCTGAAGCGGAGAGTGCACTGGTTCTCTCCTTAGGGAGGGAATTCTTTTTTCCTGAACCTAGCCCGCCAGGTCCCGCAGTCTGGGTTGTGTGCGGGATGTGGTCTCTCATGCCCCTTAGCCCATAGGTCCCTGACTGCCAAGTCCTATTAGACACCCAAACCAAGGCCTTATGCTAACCCTAACCAATTCGATGTATGCGCCTAAACAAAACCATTCGAGGTATGCGCCTAAACTTAACCCCTTAGAGGTACGCGCCTAAACTGAACCCCTTTCGAGGTATGCGCCTAAACTTAAGCCCTAATTGGCACGCCTAAACTGAACCCTTATACAGGATGCCTATCCCTAACCCTAGCCCCGCCCCTAACCCTAACCTCGATAAACCGATAAACCCTGATCTTGACTCTGGGCCTGAACCTGATCTCTTAGTGAGAGAAGGAATGACGGCCCGGGGAAGAGTGATGGGGGAAGGGGAAGAGGGAAGGACGGGATGGTGGAGAGGATGGGGGTAGAGGAGGGAGTGGACTTTTTTAATCCCTGTCCTTATTCTAACCCTGTGTCCTATTCTTTGCCCTACGTCTAACCCTTTTTGACCTATGTCCATCCATTCTTTTGAGCCACTCACGCCATTATTCCTGCGGGCCACTGAGGTCGAACAGTGAAGCCATTTTAAACGCAGATGAAGAAAGACCACTGAGAAACAGTTGAGTCCATTTATTAAGCACATACAAGTGAACATATGGGGATGGGGGGATTATTAGGGCATAAGAGAAGTGCCAAAGATGGATAAGACAGAGGAAGAAGAGGAGTGAAGTAGAGGATCAAGGAAGAAGAACAGGAGGAATAAAGGATCAAGGGAGGAAGAGAAGAACACTTACCTGTCAAGAACATCGATCACCTGGAACCCCTAATTGGAAGAAAAAGACATAATCAGTCACAAATTAAAGCCTATAATTAGAGAAATAAATTACTTACCAATTTATACTTACCTGGAACCCCTAAAAGGAAGAAAAAAAGACATATTAGTCAAATTCGGAAAACCCTAAAAGGAAGAAAACCTAGAAAAAGGTACTAATTGAATTACTTACCTCGTAAGTACTCACCGGATGGAAAACTATGCAAATCCCATACTAGGGGCATAGAGTAGATGAAGGTGAGGGTCTATTCCGTCCTGGGCATGACGTTAAACTGCACCCTGGAGGGAGCAGCTGGGCACGGGCCCAAGTGGTGTAGGCCATACTAGGCCACCCACTCTGTCGACCGCGCCTGATGAAGGGCATACTAGCCCGAAACGTTGCGCAACGGTCGACTTATCTAAGACTAGCTAAAAACAGCTATGTTTAAATTTTTTGACCCTCCACCACTTTCGAGTGGTGGAACCCAAGGCTGGGAGATCTGCCTCACCAGCCCATTCTGAAGCGGAGAGTGCACTGGTTCTCTCCTTAGGGAGGGAATTCTTTTTTCCTGAACCTAGCCCGCCAGGTCCCGCAGTCTGGGTTGTGTGCGGGATGTGGTCTCTCATGCCCCTTAGCCCATAGGTCCCTGACTGCCAAGTCCTATTAGACACCCAAACCAAGGCCTTATGCTAACCCTAACCAATTCGATGTATGCGCCTAAACAAAACCATTCGAGGTATGCGCCTAAACTTAACCCCTTAGAGGTACGCGCCTAAACTGAACCCCTTTCGAGGTATGCGCCTAAACTTAAGCCCTAATTGGCACGCCTAAACTGAACCCTTATACAGGATGCCTATCCCTAACCCTAGCCCCGCCCCTAACCCTAACCTCGATAAACCGATAAACCCTGATCTTGACTCTGGGCCTGAACCTGATCTCTTAGTGAGAGAAGGAATGACGGCCCGGGGAAGAGTGATGGGGGAAGGGGAAGAGGGAAGGACGGGATGGTGGAGAGGATGGGGGTAGAGGAGGGAGTGGACTTTTTTAATCCCTGTCCTTATTCTAACCCTGTGTCCTATTCTTTGCCCTACGTCTAACCCTTTTTGACCTATGTCCATCCATTCTTTTGAGCCACTCACGCCATTATTCCTGCGGGCCACTGAGGTCGAACAGTGAAGCCATTTTAAACGCAGATGAAGAAAGACCACTGAGAAACAGTTGAGTCCATTTATTAAGCACATACAAGTGAACATATGGGGATGGGGGGATTATTAGGGCATAAGAGAAGTGCCAAAGATGGATAAGACAGAGGAAGAAGAGGAGTGAAGTAGAGGATCAAGGAAGAAGAACAGGAGGAATAAAGGATCAAGGGAGGAAGAGAAGAACACTTACCTGTCAAGAACATCGATCACCTGGAACCCCTAATTGGAAGAAAAAGACATAATCAGTCACAAATTAAAGCCTATAATTAGAGAAATAAATTACTTACCAATTTATACTTACCTGGAACCCCTAAAAGGAAGAAAAAAAGACATATTAGTCAAATTCGGAAAACCCTAAAAGGAAGAAAACCTAGAAAAAGGTACTAATTGAATTACTTACCTCGTAAGTACTCACCGGATGGAAAACTATGCAAATCCCATACTAGGGGCATAGAGTAGATGAAGGTGAGGGTCTATTCCGTCCTGGGCATGACGTTAAACTGCACCCTGGAGGGAGCAGCTGGGCACGGGCCCAAGTGGTGTAGGCCATACTAGGCCACCCACTCTGTCGACCGCGCCTGATGAAGGGCATACTAGCCCGAAACGTTGCGCAACGGTCGACTTATCTAAGACTAGCTAAAAACAGCTATGTTTAAATTTTTTGACCCTCCACCACTTTCGAGTGGTGGAACCCAAGGCTGGGAGATCTGCCTCACCAGCCCATTCTGAAGCGGAGAGTGCACTGGTTCTCTCCTTAGGGAGGGAATTCTTTTTTCCTGAACCTAGCCCGCCAGGTCCCGCAGTCTGGGTTGTGTGCGGGATGTGGTCTCTCATGCCCCTTAGCCCATAGGTCCCTGACTGCCAAGTCCTATTAGACACCCAAACCAAGGCCTTATGCTAACCCTAACCAATTCGATGTATGCGCCTAAACAAAACCATTCGAGGTATGCGCCTAAACTTAACCCCTTAGAGGTACGCGCCTAAACTGAACCCCTTTCGAGGTATGCGCCTAAACTTAAGCCCTAATTGGCACGCCTAAACTGAACCCTTATACAGGATGCCTATCCCTAACCCTAGCCCCGCCCCTAACCCTAACCTCGATAAACCGATAAACCCTGATCTTGACTCTGGGCCTGAACCTGATCTCTTAGTGAGAGAAGGAATGACGGCCCGGGGAAGAGTGATGGGGGAAGGGGAAGAGGGAAGGACGGGATGGTGGAGAGGATGGGGGTAGAGGAGGGAGTGGACTTTTTTAATCCCTGTCCTTATTCTAACCCTGTGTCCTATTCTTTGCCCTACGTCTAACCCTTTTTGACCTATGTCCATCCATTCTTTTGAGCCACTCACGCCATTATTCCTGCGGGCCACTGAGGTCGAACAGTGAAGCCATTTTAAACGCAGATGAAGAAAGACCACTGAGAAACAGTTGAGTCCATTTATTAAGCACATACAAGTGAACATATGGGGATGGGGGGATTATTAGGGCATAAGAGAAGTGCCAAAGATGGATAAGACAGAGGAAGAAGAGGAGTGAAGTAGAGGATCAAGGAAGAAGAACAGGAGGAATAAAGGATCAAGGGAGGAAGAGAAGAACACTTACCTGTCAAGAACATCGATCACCTGGAACCCCTAATTGGAAGAAAAAGACATAATCAGTCACAAATTAAAGCCTATAATTAGAGAAATAAATTACTTACCAATTTATACTTACCTGGAACCCCTAAAAGGAAGAAAAAAAGACATATTAGTCAAATTCGGAAAACCCTAAAAGGAAGAAAACCTAGAAAAAGGTACTAATTGAATTACTTACCTCGTAAGTACTCACCGGATGGAAAACTATGCAAATCCCATACTAGGGGCATAGAGTAGATGAAGGTGAGGGTCTATTCCGTCCTGGGCATGACGTTAAACTGCACCCTGGAGGGAGCAGCTGGGCACGGGCCCAAGTGGTGTAGGCCATACTAGGCCACCCACTCTGTCGACCGCGCCTGATGAAGGGCATACTAGCCCGAAACGTTGCGCAACGGTCGACTTATCTAAGACTAGCTAAAAACAGCTATGTTTAAATTTTTTGACCCTCCACCACTTTCGAGTGGTGGAACCCAAGGCTGGGAGATCTGCCTCACCAGCCCATTCTGAAGCGGAGAGTGCACTGGTTCTCTCCTTAGGGAGGGAATTCTTTTTTCCTGAACCTAGCCCGCCAGGTCCCGCAGTCTGGGTTGTGTGCGGGATGTGGTCTCTCATGCCCCTTAGCCCATAGGTCCCTGACTGCCAAGTCCTATTAGACACCCAAACCAAGGCCTTATGCTAACCCTAACCAATTCGATGTATGCGCCTAAACAAAACCATTCGAGGTATGCGCCTAAACTTAACCCCTTAGAGGTACGCGCCTAAACTGAACCCCTTTCGAGGTATGCGCCTAAACTTAAGCCCTAATTGGCACGCCTAAACTGAACCCTTATACAGGATGCCTATCCCTAACCCTAGCCCCGCCCCTAACCCTAACCTCGATAAACCGATAAACCCTGATCTTGACTCTGGGCCTGAACCTGATCTCTTAGTGAGAGAAGGAATGACGGCCCGGGGAAGAGTGATGGGGGAAGGGGAAGAGGGAAGGACGGGATGGTGGAGAGGATGGGGGTAGAGGAGGGAGTGGACTTTTTTAATCCCTGTCCTTATTCTAACCCTGTGTCCTATTCTTTGCCCTACGTCTAACCCTTTTTGACCTATGTCCATCCATTCTTTTGAGCCACTCACGCCATTATTCCTGCGGGCCACTGAGGTCGAACAGTGAAGCCATTTTAAACGCAGATGAAGAAAGACCACTGAGAAACAGTTGAGTCCATTTATTAAGCACATACAAGTGAACATATGGGGATGGGGGGATTATTAGGGCATAAGAGAAGTGCCAAAGATGGATAAGACAGAGGAAGAAGAGGAGTGAAGTAGAGGATCAAGGAAGAAGAACAGGAGGAATAAAGGATCAAGGGAGGAAGAGAAGAACACTTACCTGTCAAGAACATCGATCACCTGGAACCCCTAATTGGAAGAAAAAGACATAATCAGTCACAAATTAAAGCCTATAATTAGAGAAATAAATTACTTACCAATTTATACTTACCTGGAACCCCTAAAAGGAAGAAAAAAAGACATATTAGTCAAATTCGGAAAACCCTAAAAGGAAGAAAACCTAGAAAAAGGTACTAATTGAATTACTTACCTCGTAAGTACTCACCGGATGGAAAACTATGCAAATCCCATACTAGGGGCATAGAGTAGATGAAGGTGAGGGTCTATTCCGTCCTGGGCATGACGTTAAACTGCACCCTGGAGGGAGCAGCTGGGCACGGGCCCAAGTGGTGTAGGCCATACTAGGCCACCCACTCTGTCGACCGCGCCTGATGAAGGGCATACTAGCCCGAAACGTTGCGCAACGGTCGACTTATCTAAGACTAGCTAAAAACAGCTATGTTTAAATTTTTTGACCCTCCACCACTTTCGAGTGGTGGAACCCAAGGCTGGGAGATCTGCCTCACCAGCCCATTCTGAAGCGGAGAGTGCACTGGTTCTCTCCTTAGGGAGGGAATTCTTTTTTCCTGAACCTAACCCTAACCCTAACCCTAACCCTAACCCTACCCTAACCCTAACCCTAACCCTTACCCTAACCCTAACCCTAACCCTAACCCTAACCCTTACCCTAACCCTAACCCTAACCCTAACCCTACCCTAACCCTAACCCTAACCCTAACCCTAACCCTACCCTAACCCTAACCCTAACCCTAACCCTAACCCTAAGCCTAGCCTAGGCCCCGATCCAACCTAGTATTTGATGTTTGGCCCTAATCTGTTGCCCATCTGTCTTTTTACGCCATATGCTCAGCCTAATTATTGAAAGGAAGCCGCCGATGAAAAATACCGGTTGAGCTAATATGAATAAAGCCACTGACGCAAAATACCAGTTGAGCTACTCTTTATTGAACCGCTTGCGAGCGCGCATATGGGGATGGGGGGTGGGAGGCTTCGAGTGGGCAGAAGACAGGATGAAGCATTAGAAATAGCACCTAAAGGATAAGAAAAGAGAAGATTAGTGCGGCTAAGGAAAAGGATCCGGAGTGGAACAGTGGATTAAGGGAGAAGAAAGGAGACGGACGAGAAGAAAGGAAGACTGGTGGAAGAAAGGAGAAGAACAGGAAGAACAGTAGGACAAAGGAGGAAGAAGACGGGGACAGGAAAGGAAGGAAAGAAGAACAGAAGGATAGAGGAAAAGGAAGAAAAGAAGGAAAAGGATACTTACCTACCTGATTCGGAAACCCTAAAGAAGAAAATACTTACCAATTGGAGCCCCTGCAAAAGAAAGAAGAAAATTAATCAGTAATCGGCGAAAAACACTAATTGAACAAGACTTACCTTACTCCATGACAGGAACAGTCTTCCCACCTGATGGAAAAATGCAAACAATCCCATATTAGGGCTTGCATAGTAGATGACGGTGGGTGTCTATCATCAGGTAACCAATTAATACATAAAAAGCTATCTACAGCACTCTAAATTAAAACCTAATAAACTATCTAAATTTTTACTTACCTGCGTCCTGGGCACGACGTTAAACTGCAACCTGAAAAAAAGATTTGAAAACAATTTTTAAGCCAATTTTTGAAAAGGGAGGGAGGTGCAGCAGAGCACGGGCCTCAAAAGAGCGTCATGCCATACTAGGCAGTCAGCTCTCAGACGGCCAGCGCCTGAGGAAGGCCTTTTCAGGCCGAAACGTTGCGCGTACGCCGTCTTTACGCTAGCTATTCAGCTATGTGAAATTTTTGGAAAACCCACCACTTTCGGGTGGTGGACCAACCAAGGGCTAGGGGCCCCACCTGGATCCACTCTGTCGCAGAGAGTGCACCAGGTTTTCTCTTATGGAGAAAACTCTTTTTTCCTAAACCTACCCGGCCAGGTCTCGGAGGGTGTGTGAAGGGATGTGGTCCCCTAGCCTTCGAGCCCTTTTTGCCTGTTGTTATTCCCTATTTGGACATGTACACCTAACCCTAACCCTATACTAAACTTAACCAATTCGATGGGCACGCCTAAACTGAACCAATTCGACCCTAAACCTAAACTGAACCCCTAATTGGAACTAGCCCTAACCCTATCCAAACCCTAAACCTAACCAAAACCCCTTACCAACGTCTAAACAGAACCCCTGACTCTGTTTCTATCCCCTAACATGGACCTTAACCCCAGTTCTATCCCCTATTTAATTCCCGAACTCAGTATCTAACCCTAACCCTGTATCCAACACCTAAAGCCTAGCCTAGGCCCCGATCCAACCTAGTATTTGATGTTTGGCCCTAATCTGTTGCCCATCTGTCTTTTTACGCCATATGCTCAGCCTAATTATTGAAAGGAAGCCGCCGATGAAAAATACCGGTTGAGCTAATATGAATAAAGCCACTGACGCAAAATACCAGTTGAGCTACTCTTTATTGAACCGCTTGCGAGCGCGCATATGGGGATGGGGGGTGGGAGGCTTCGAGTGGGCAGAAGACAGGATGAAGCATTAGAAATAGCACCTAAAGGATAAGAAAAGAGAAGATTAGTGCGGCTAAGGAAAAGGATCCGGAGTGGAACAGTGGATTAAGGGAGAAGAAAGGAGACGGACGAGAAGAAAGGAAGACTGGTGGAAGAAAGGAGAAGAACAGGAAGAACAGTAGGACAAAGGAGGAAGAAGACGGGGACAGGAAAGGAAGGAAAGAAGAACAGAAGGATAGAGGAAAAGGAAGAAAAGAAGGAAAAGGATACTTACCTACCTGATTCGGAAACCCTAAAGAAGAAAATACTTACCAATTGGAGCCCCTGCAAAAGAAAGAAGAAAATTAATCAGTAATCGGCGAAAAACACTAATTGAACAAGACTTACCTTACTCCATGACAGGAACAGTCTTCCCACCTGATGGAAAAATGCAAACAATCCCATATTAGGGCTTGCATAGTAGATGACGGTGGGTGTCTATCATCAGGTAACCAATTAATACATAAAAAGCTATCTACAGCACTCTAAATTAAAACCTAATAAACTATCTAAATTTTTACTTACCTGCGTCCTGGGCACGACGTTAAACTGCAACCTGAAAAAAAGATTTGAAAACAATTTTTAAGCCAATTTTTGAAAAGGGAGGGAGGTGCAGCAGAGCACGGGCCTCAAAAGAGCGTCATGCCATACTAGGCAGTCAGCTCTCAGACGGCCAGCGCCTGAGGAAGGCCTTTTCAGGCCGAAACGTTGCGCGTACGCCGTCTTTACGCTAGCTATTCAGCTATGTGAAATTTTTGGAAAACCCACCACTTTCGGGTGGTGGACCAACCAAGGGCTAGGGGCCCCACCTGGATCCACTCTGTCGCAGAGAGTGCACCAGGTTTTCTCTTATGGAGAAAACTCTTTTTTCCTAAACCTACCCGGCCAGGTCTCGGAGGGTGTGTGAAGGGATGTGGTCCCCTAGCCTTCGAGCCCTTTTTGCCTGTTGTTATTCCCTATTTGGACATGTACACCTAACCCTAACCCTATACTAAACTTAACCAATTCGATGGGCACGCCTAAACTGAACCAATTCGACCCTAAACCTAAACTGAACCCCTAATTGGAACTAGCCCTAACCCTATCCAAACCCTAAACCTAACCAAAACCCCTTACCAACGTCTAAACAGAACCCCTGACTCTGTTTCTATCCCCTAACATGGACCTTAACCCCAGTTCTATCCCCTATTTAATTCCCGAACTCAGTATCTAACCCTAACCCTGTATCCAACACCTAAAGCCTAGCCTAGGCCCCGATCCAACCTAGTATTTGATGTTTGGCCCTAATCTGTTGCCCATCTGTCTTTTTACGCCATATGCTCAGCCTAATTATTGAAAGGAAGCCGCCGATGAAAAATACCGGTTGAGCTAATATGAATAAAGCCACTGACGCAAAATACCAGTTGAGCTACTCTTTATTGAACCGCTTGCGAGCGCGCATATGGGGATGGGGGGTGGGAGGCTTCGAGTGGGCAGAAGACAGGATGAAGCATTAGAAATAGCACCTAAAGGATAAGAAAAGAGAAGATTAGTGCGGCTAAGGAAAAGGATCCGGAGTGGAACAGTGGATTAAGGGAGAAGAAAGGAGACGGACGAGAAGAAAGGAAGACTGGTGGAAGAAAGGAGAAGAACAGGAAGAACAGTAGGACAAAGGAGGAAGAAGACGGGGACAGGAAAGGAAGGAAAGAAGAACAGAAGGATAGAGGAAAAGGAAGAAAAGAAGGAAAAGGATACTTACCTACCTGATTCGGAAACCCTAAAGAAGAAAATACTTACCAATTGGAGCCCCTGCAAAAGAAAGAAGAAAATTAATCAGTAATCGGCGAAAAACACTAATTGAACAAGACTTACCTTACTCCATGACAGGAACAGTCTTCCCACCTGATGGAAAAATGCAAACAATCCCATATTAGGGCTTGCATAGTAGATGACGGTGGGTGTCTATCATCAGGTAACCAATTAATACATAAAAAGCTATCTACAGCACTCTAAATTAAAACCTAATAAACTATCTAAATTTTTACTTACCTGCGTCCTGGGCACGACGTTAAACTGCAACCTGAAAAAAAGATTTGAAAACAATTTTTAAGCCAATTTTTGAAAAGGGAGGGAGGTGCAGCAGAGCACGGGCCTCAAAAGAGCGTCATGCCATACTAGGCAGTCAGCTCTCAGACGGCCAGCGCCTGAGGAAGGCCTTTTCAGGCCGAAACGTTGCGCGTACGCCGTCTTTACGCTAGCTATTCAGCTATGTGAAATTTTTGGAAAACCCACCACTTTCGGGTGGTGGACCAACCAAGGGCTAGGGGCCCCACCTGGATCCACTCTGTCGCAGAGAGTGCACCAGGTTTTCTCTTATGGAGAAAACTCTTTTTTCCTAAACCTACCCGGCCAGGTCTCGGAGGGTGTGTGAAGGGATGTGGTCCCCTAGCCTTCGAGCCCTTTTTGCCTGTTGTTATTCCCTATTTGGACATGTACACCTAACCCTAACCCTATACTAAACTTAACCAATTCGATGGGCACGCCTAAACTGAACCAATTCGACCCTAAACCTAAACTGAACCCCTAATTGGAACTAGCCCTAACCCTATCCAAACCCTAAACCTAACCAAAACCCCTTACCAACGTCTAAACAGAACCCCTGACTCTGTTTCTATCCCCTAACATGGACCTTAACCCCAGTTCTATCCCCTATTTAATTCCCGAACTCAGTATCTAACCCTAACCCTGTATCCAACACCTAAAGCCTAGCCTAGGCCCCGATCCAACCTAGTATTTGATGTTTGGCCCTAATCTGTTGCCCATCTGTCTTTTTACGCCATATGCTCAGCCTAATTATTGAAAGGAAGCCGCCGATGAAAAATACCGGTTGAGCTAATATGAATAAAGCCACTGACGCAAAATACCAGTTGAGCTACTCTTTATTGAACCGCTTGCGAGCGCGCATATGGGGATGGGGGGTGGGAGGCTTCGAGTGGGCAGAAGACAGGATGAAGCATTAGAAATAGCACCTAAAGGATAAGAAAAGAGAAGATTAGTGCGGCTAAGGAAAAGGATCCGGAGTGGAACAGTGGATTAAGGGAGAAGAAAGGAGACGGACGAGAAGAAAGGAAGACTGGTGGAAGAAAGGAGAAGAACAGGAAGAACAGTAGGACAAAGGAGGAAGAAGACGGGGACAGGAAAGGAAGGAAAGAAGAACAGAAGGATAGAGGAAAAGGAAGAAAAGAAGGAAAAGGATACTTACCTACCTGATTCGGAAACCCTAAAGAAGAAAATACTTACCAATTGGAGCCCCTGCAAAAGAAAGAAGAAAATTAATCAGTAATCGGCGAAAAACACTAATTGAACAAGACTTACCTTACTCCATGACAGGAACAGTCTTCCCACCTGATGGAAAAATGCAAACAATCCCATATTAGGGCTTGCATAGTAGATGACGGTGGGTGTCTATCATCAGGTAACCAATTAATACATAAAAAGCTATCTACAGCACTCTAAATTAAAACCTAATAAACTATCTAAATTTTTACTTACCTGCGTCCTGGGCACGACGTTAAACTGCAACCTGAAAAAAAGATTTGAAAACAATTTTTAAGCCAATTTTTGAAAAGGGAGGGAGGTGCAGCAGAGCACGGGCCTCAAAAGAGCGTCATGCCATACTAGGCAGTCAGCTCTCAGACGGCCAGCGCCTGAGGAAGGCCTTTTCAGGCCGAAACGTTGCGCGTACGCCGTCTTTACGCTAGCTATTCAGCTATGTGAAATTTTTGGAAAACCCACCACTTTCGGGTGGTGGACCAACCAAGGGCTAGGGGCCCCACCTGGATCCACTCTGTCGCAGAGAGTGCACCAGGTTTTCTCTTATGGAGAAAACTCTTTTTTCCTAAACCTACCCGGCCAGGTCTCGGAGGGTGTGTGAAGGGATGTGGTCCCCTAGCCTTCGAGCCCTTTTTGCCTGTTGTTATTCCCTATTTGGACATGTACACCTAACCCTAACCCTATACTAAACTTAACCAATTCGATGGGCACGCCTAAACTGAACCAATTCGACCCTAAACCTAAACTGAACCCCTAATTGGAACTAGCCCTAACCCTATCCAAACCCTAAACCTAACCAAAACCCCTTACCAACGTCTAAACAGAACCCCTGACTCTGTTTCTATCCCCTAACATGGACCTTAACCCCAGTTCTATCCCCTATTTAATTCCCGAACTCAGTATCTAACCCTAACCCTGTATCCAACACCTAAAGCCTAGCCTAGGCCCCGATCCAACCTAGTATTTGATGTTTGGCCCTAATCTGTTGCCCATCTGTCTTTTTACGCCATATGCTCAGCCTAATTATTGAAAGGAAGCCGCCGATGAAAAATACCGGTTGAGCTAATATGAATAAAGCCACTGACGCAAAATACCAGTTGAGCTACTCTTTATTGAACCGCTTGCGAGCGCGCATATGGGGATGGGGGGTGGGAGGCTTCGAGTGGGCAGAAGACAGGATGAAGCATTAGAAATAGCACCTAAAGGATAAGAAAAGAGAAGATTAGTGCGGCTAAGGAAAAGGATCCGGAGTGGAACAGTGGATTAAGGGAGAAGAAAGGAGACGGACGAGAAGAAAGGAAGACTGGTGGAAGAAAGGAGAAGAACAGGAAGAACAGTAGGACAAAGGAGGAAGAAGACGGGGACAGGAAAGGAAGGAAAGAAGAACAGAAGGATAGAGGAAAAGGAAGAAAAGAAGGAAAAGGATACTTACCTACCTGATTCGGAAACCCTAAAGAAGAAAATACTTACCAATTGGAGCCCCTGCAAAAGAAAGAAGAAAATTAATCAGTAATCGGCGAAAAACACTAATTGAACAAGACTTACCTTACTCCATGACAGGAACAGTCTTCCCACCTGATGGAAAAATGCAAACAATCCCATATTAGGGCTTGCATAGTAGATGACGGTGGGTGTCTATCATCAGGTAACCAATTAATACATAAAAAGCTATCTACAGCACTCTAAATTAAAACCTAATAAACTATCTAAATTTTTACTTACCTGCGTCCTGGGCACGACGTTAAACTGCAACCTGAAAAAAAGATTTGAAAACAATTTTTAAGCCAATTTTTGAAAAGGGAGGGAGGTGCAGCAGAGCACGGGCCTCAAAAGAGCGTCATGCCATACTAGGCAGTCAGCTCTCAGACGGCCAGCGCCTGAGGAAGGCCTTTTCAGGCCGAAACGTTGCGCGTACGCCGTCTTTACGCTAGCTATTCAGCTATGTGAAATTTTTGGAAAACCCACCACTTTCGGGTGGTGGACCAACCAAGGGCTAGGGGCCCCACCTGGATCCACTCTGTCGCAGAGAGTGCACCAGGTTTTCTCTTATGGAGAAAACTCTTTTTTCCTAAACCTACCCGGCCAGGTCTCGGAGGGTGTGTGAAGGGATGTGGTCCCCTAGCCTTCGAGCCCTTTTTGCCTGTTGTTATTCCCTATTTGGACATGTACACCTAACCCTAACCCTATACTAAACTTAACCAATTCGATGGGCACGCCTAAACTGAACCAATTCGACCCTAAACCTAAACTGAACCCCTAATTGGAACTAGCCCTAACCCTATCCAAACCCTAAACCTAACCAAAACCCCTTACCAACGTCTAAACAGAACCCCTGACTCTGTTTCTATCCCCTAACATGGACCTTAACCCCAGTTCTATCCCCTATTTAATTCCCGAACTCAGTATCTAACCCTAACCCTGTATCCAACACCTAAAGCCTAGCCTAGGCCCCGATCCAACCTAGTATTTGATGTTTGGCCCTAATCTGTTGCCCATCTGTCTTTTTACGCCATATGCTCAGCCTAATTATTGAAAGGAAGCCGCCGATGAAAAATACCGGTTGAGCTAATATGAATAAAGCCACTGACGCAAAATACCAGTTGAGCTACTCTTTATTGAACCGCTTGCGAGCGCGCATATGGGGATGGGGGGTGGGAGGCTTCGAGTGGGCAGAAGACAGGATGAAGCATTAGAAATAGCACCTAAAGGATAAGAAAAGAGAAGATTAGTGCGGCTAAGGAAAAGGATCCGGAGTGGAACAGTGGATTAAGGGAGAAGAAAGGAGACGGACGAGAAGAAAGGAAGACTGGTGGAAGAAAGGAGAAGAACAGGAAGAACAGTAGGACAAAGGAGGAAGAAGACGGGGACAGGAAAGGAAGGAAAGAAGAACAGAAGGATAGAGGAAAAGGAAGAAAAGAAGGAAAAGGATACTTACCTACCTGATTCGGAAACCCTAAAGAAGAAAATACTTACCAATTGGAGCCCCTGCAAAAGAAAGAAGAAAATTAATCAGTAATCGGCGAAAAACACTAATTGAACAAGACTTACCTTACTCCATGACAGGAACAGTCTTCCCACCTGATGGAAAAATGCAAACAATCCCATATTAGGGCTTGCATAGTAGATGACGGTGGGTGTCTATCATCAGGTAACCAATTAATACATAAAAAGCTATCTACAGCACTCTAAATTAAAACCTAATAAACTATCTAAATTTTTACTTACCTGCGTCCTGGGCACGACGTTAAACTGCAACCTGAAAAAAAGATTTGAAAACAATTTTTAAGCCAATTTTTGAAAAGGGAGGGAGGTGCAGCAGAGCACGGGCCTCAAAAGAGCGTCATGCCATACTAGGCAGTCAGCTCTCAGACGGCCAGCGCCTGAGGAAGGCCTTTTCAGGCCGAAACGTTGCGCGTACGCCGTCTTTACGCTAGCTATTCAGCTATGTGAAATTTTTGGAAAACCCACCACTTTCGGGTGGTGGACCAACCAAGGGCTAGGGGCCCCACCTGGATCCACTCTGTCGCAGAGAGTGCACCAGGTTTTCTCTTATGGAGAAAACTCTTTTTTCCTAAACCTACCCGGCCAGGTCTCGGAGGGTGTGTGAAGGGATGTGGTCCCCTAGCCTTCGAGCCCTTTTTGCCTGTTGTTATTCCCTATTTGGACATGTACACCTAACCCTAACCCTATACTAAACTTAACCAATTCGATGGGCACGCCTAAACTGAACCAATTCGACCCTAAACCTAAACTGAACCCCTAATTGGAACTAGCCCTAACCCTATCCAAACCCTAAACCTAACCAAAACCCCTTACCAACGTCTAAACAGAACCCCTGACTCTGTTTCTATCCCCTAACATGGACCTTAACCCCAGTTCTATCCCCTATTTAATTCCCGAACTCAGTATCTAACCCTAACCCTGTATCCAACACCTAAAGCCTAGCCTAGGCCCCGATCCAACCTAGTATTTGATGTTTGGCCCTAATCTGTTGCCCATCTGTCTTTTTACGCCATATGCTCAGCCTAATTATTGAAAGGAAGCCGCCGATGAAAAATACCGGTTGAGCTAATATGAATAAAGCCACTGACGCAAAATACCAGTTGAGCTACTCTTTATTGAACCGCTTGCGAGCGCGCATATGGGGATGGGGGGTGGGAGGCTTCGAGTGGGCAGAAGACAGGATGAAGCATTAGAAATAGCACCTAAAGGATAAGAAAAGAGAAGATTAGTGCGGCTAAGGAAAAGGATCCGGAGTGGAACAGTGGATTAAGGGAGAAGAAAGGAGACGGACGAGAAGAAAGGAAGACTGGTGGAAGAAAGGAGAAGAACAGGAAGAACAGTAGGACAAAGGAGGAAGAAGACGGGGACAGGAAAGGAAGGAAAGAAGAACAGAAGGATAGAGGAAAAGGAAGAAAAGAAGGAAAAGGATACTTACCTACCTGATTCGGAAACCCTAAAGAAGAAAATACTTACCAATTGGAGCCCCTGCAAAAGAAAGAAGAAAATTAATCAGTAATCGGCGAAAAACACTAATTGAACAAGACTTACCTTACTCCATGACAGGAACAGTCTTCCCACCTGATGGAAAAATGCAAACAATCCCATATTAGGGCTTGCATAGTAGATGACGGTGGGTGTCTATCATCAGGTAACCAATTAATACATAAAAAGCTATCTACAGCACTCTAAATTAAAACCTAATAAACTATCTAAATTTTTACTTACCTGCGTCCTGGGCACGACGTTAAACTGCAACCTGAAAAAAAGATTTGAAAACAATTTTTAAGCCAATTTTTGAAAAGGGAGGGAGGTGCAGCAGAGCACGGGCCTCAAAAGAGCGTCATGCCATACTAGGCAGTCAGCTCTCAGACGGCCAGCGCCTGAGGAAGGCCTTTTCAGGCCGAAACGTTGCGCGTACGCCGTCTTTACGCTAGCTATTCAGCTATGTGAAATTTTTGGAAAACCCACCACTTTCGGGTGGTGGACCAACCAAGGGCTAGGGGCCCCACCTGGATCCACTCTGTCGCAGAGAGTGCACCAGGTTTTCTCTTATGGAGAAAACTCTTTTTTCCTAAACCTACCCGGCCAGGTCTCGGAGGGTGTGTGAAGGGATGTGGTCCCCTAGCCTTCGAGCCCTTTTTGCCTGTTGTTATTCCCTATTTGGACATGTACACCTAACCCTAACCCTATACTAAACTTAACCAATTCGATGGGCACGCCTAAACTGAACCAATTCGACCCTAAACCTAAACTGAACCCCTAATTGGAACTAGCCCTAACCCTATCCAAACCCTAAACCTAACCAAAACCCCTTACCAACGTCTAAACAGAACCCCTGACTCTGTTTCTATCCCCTAACATGGACCTTAACCCCAGTTCTATCCCCTATTTAATTCCCGAACTCAGTATCTAACCCTAACCCTGTATCCAACACCTAAAGCCTAGCCTAGGCCCCGATCCAACCTAGTATTTGATGTTTGGCCCTAATCTGTTGCCCATCTGTCTTTTTACGCCATATGCTCAGCCTAATTATTGAAAGGAAGCCGCCGATGAAAAATACCGGTTGAGCTAATATGAATAAAGCCACTGACGCAAAATACCAGTTGAGCTACTCTTTATTGAACCGCTTGCGAGCGCGCATATGGGGATGGGGGGTGGGAGGCTTCGAGTGGGCAGAAGACAGGATGAAGCATTAGAAATAGCACCTAAAGGATAAGAAAAGAGAAGATTAGTGCGGCTAAGGAAAAGGATCCGGAGTGGAACAGTGGATTAAGGGAGAAGAAAGGAGACGGACGAGAAGAAAGGAAGACTGGTGGAAGAAAGGAGAAGAACAGGAAGAACAGTAGGACAAAGGAGGAAGAAGACGGGGACAGGAAAGGAAGGAAAGAAGAACAGAAGGATAGAGGAAAAGGAAGAAAAGAAGGAAAAGGATACTTACCTACCTGATTCGGAAACCCTAAAGAAGAAAATACTTACCAATTGGAGCCCCTGCAAAAGAAAGAAGAAAATTAATCAGTAATCGGCGAAAAACACTAATTGAACAAGACTTACCTTACTCCATGACAGGAACAGTCTTCCCACCTGATGGAAAAATGCAAACAATCCCATATTAGGGCTTGCATAGTAGATGACGGTGGGTGTCTATCATCAGGTAACCAATTAATACATAAAAAGCTATCTACAGCACTCTAAATTAAAACCTAATAAACTATCTAAATTTTTACTTACCTGCGTCCTGGGCACGACGTTAAACTGCAACCTGAAAAAAAGATTTGAAAACAATTTTTAAGCCAATTTTTGAAAAGGGAGGGAGGTGCAGCAGAGCACGGGCCTCAAAAGAGCGTCATGCCATACTAGGCAGTCAGCTCTCAGACGGCCAGCGCCTGAGGAAGGCCTTTTCAGGCCGAAACGTTGCGCGTACGCCGTCTTTACGCTAGCTATTCAGCTATGTGAAATTTTTGGAAAACCCACCACTTTCGGGTGGTGGACCAACCAAGGGCTAGGGGCCCCACCTGGATCCACTCTGTCGCAGAGAGTGCACCAGGTTTTCTCTTATGGAGAAAACTCTTTTTTCCTAAACCTACCCGGCCAGGTCTCGGAGGGTGTGTGAAGGGATGTGGTCCCCTAGCCTTCGAGCCCTTTTTGCCTGTTGTTATTCCCTATTTGGACATGTACACCTAACCCTAACCCTATACTAAACTTAACCAATTCGATGGGCACGCCTAAACTGAACCAATTCGACCCTAAACCTAAACTGAACCCCTAATTGGAACTAGCCCTAACCCTATCCAAACCCTAAACCTAACCAAAACCCCTTACCAACGTCTAAACAGAACCCCTGACTCTGTTTCTATCCCCTAACATGGACCTTAACCCCAGTTCTATCCCCTATTTAATTCCCGAACTCAGTATCTAACCCTAACCCTGTATCCAACACCTAAAGCCTAGCCTAGGCCCCGATCCAACCTAGTATTTGATGTTTGGCCCTAATCTGTTGCCCATCTGTCTTTTTACGCCATATGCTCAGCCTAATTATTGAAAGGAAGCCGCCGATGAAAAATACCGGTTGAGCTAATATGAATAAAGCCACTGACGCAAAATACCAGTTGAGCTACTCTTTATTGAACCGCTTGCGAGCGCGCATATGGGGATGGGGGGTGGGAGGCTTCGAGTGGGCAGAAGACAGGATGAAGCATTAGAAATAGCACCTAAAGGATAAGAAAAGAGAAGATTAGTGCGGCTAAGGAAAAGGATCCGGAGTGGAACAGTGGATTAAGGGAGAAGAAAGGAGACGGACGAGAAGAAAGGAAGACTGGTGGAAGAAAGGAGAAGAACAGGAAGAACAGTAGGACAAAGGAGGAAGAAGACGGGGACAGGAAAGGAAGGAAAGAAGAACAGAAGGATAGAGGAAAAGGAAGAAAAGAAGGAAAAGGATACTTACCTACCTGATTCGGAAACCCTAAAGAAGAAAATACTTACCAATTGGAGCCCCTGCAAAAGAAAGAAGAAAATTAATCAGTAATCGGCGAAAAACACTAATTGAACAAGACTTACCTTACTCCATGACAGGAACAGTCTTCCCACCTGATGGAAAAATGCAAACAATCCCATATTAGGGCTTGCATAGTAGATGACGGTGGGTGTCTATCATCAGGTAACCAATTAATACATAAAAAGCTATCTACAGCACTCTAAATTAAAACCTAATAAACTATCTAAATTTTTACTTACCTGCGTCCTGGGCACGACGTTAAACTGCAACCTGAAAAAAAGATTTGAAAACAATTTTTAAGCCAATTTTTGAAAAGGGAGGGAGGTGCAGCAGAGCACGGGCCTCAAAAGAGCGTCATGCCATACTAGGCAGTCAGCTCTCAGACGGCCAGCGCCTGAGGAAGGCCTTTTCAGGCCGAAACGTTGCGCGTACGCCGTCTTTACGCTAGCTATTCAGCTATGTGAAATTTTTGGAAAACCCACCACTTTCGGGTGGTGGACCAACCAAGGGCTAGGGGCCCCACCTGGATCCACTCTGTCGCAGAGAGTGCACCAGGTTTTCTCTTATGGAGAAAACTCTTTTTTCCTAAACCTACCCGGCCAGGTCTCGGAGGGTGTGTGAAGGGATGTGGTCCCCTAGCCTTCGAGCCCTTTTTGCCTGTTGTTATTCCCTATTTGGACATGTACACCTAACCCTAACCCTATACTAAACTTAACCAATTCGATGGGCACGCCTAAACTGAACCAATTCGACCCTAAACCTAAACTGAACCCCTAATTGGAACTAGCCCTAACCCTATCCAAACCCTAAACCTAACCAAAACCCCTTACCAACGTCTAAACAGAACCCCTGACTCTGTTTCTATCCCCTAACATGGACCTTAACCCCAGTTCTATCCCCTATTTAATTCCCGAACTCAGTATCTAACCCTAACCCTGTATCCAACACCTAAAGCCTAGCCTAGGCCCCGATCCAACCTAGTATTTGATGTTTGGCCCTAATCTGTTGCCCATCTGTCTTTTTACGCCATATGCTCAGCCTAATTATTGAAAGGAAGCCGCCGATGAAAAATACCGGTTGAGCTAATATGAATAAAGCCACTGACGCAAAATACCAGTTGAGCTACTCTTTATTGAACCGCTTGCGAGCGCGCATATGGGGATGGGGGGTGGGAGGCTTCGAGTGGGCAGAAGACAGGATGAAGCATTAGAAATAGCACCTAAAGGATAAGAAAAGAGAAGATTAGTGCGGCTAAGGAAAAGGATCCGGAGTGGAACAGTGGATTAAGGGAGAAGAAAGGAGACGGACGAGAAGAAAGGAAGACTGGTGGAAGAAAGGAGAAGAACAGGAAGAACAGTAGGACAAAGGAGGAAGAAGACGGGGACAGGAAAGGAAGGAAAGAAGAACAGAAGGATAGAGGAAAAGGAAGAAAAGAAGGAAAAGGATACTTACCTACCTGATTCGGAAACCCTAAAGAAGAAAATACTTACCAATTGGAGCCCCTGCAAAAGAAAGAAGAAAATTAATCAGTAATCGGCGAAAAACACTAATTGAACAAGACTTACCTTACTCCATGACAGGAACAGTCTTCCCACCTGATGGAAAAATGCAAACAATCCCATATTAGGGCTTGCATAGTAGATGACGGTGGGTGTCTATCATCAGGTAACCAATTAATACATAAAAAGCTATCTACAGCACTCTAAATTAAAACCTAATAAACTATCTAAATTTTTACTTACCTGCGTCCTGGGCACGACGTTAAACTGCAACCTGAAAAAAAGATTTGAAAACAATTTTTAAGCCAATTTTTGAAAAGGGAGGGAGGTGCAGCAGAGCACGGGCCTCAAAAGAGCGTCATGCCATACTAGGCAGTCAGCTCTCAGACGGCCAGCGCCTGAGGAAGGCCTTTTCAGGCCGAAACGTTGCGCGTACGCCGTCTTTACGCTAGCTATTCAGCTATGTGAAATTTTTGGAAAACCCACCACTTTCGGGTGGTGGACCAACCAAGGGCTAGGGGCCCCACCTGGATCCACTCTGTCGCAGAGAGTGCACCAGGTTTTCTCTTATGGAGAAAACTCTTTTTTCCTAAACCTACCCGGCCAGGTCTCGGAGGGTGTGTGAAGGGATGTGGTCCCCTAGCCTTCGAGCCCTTTTTGCCTGTTGTTATTCCCTATTTGGACATGTACACCTAACCCTAACCCTATACTAAACTTAACCAATTCGATGGGCACGCCTAAACTGAACCAATTCGACCCTAAACCTAAACTGAACCCCTAATTGGAACTAGCCCTAACCCTATCCAAACCCTAAACCTAACCAAAACCCCTTACCAACGTCTAAACAGAACCCCTGACTCTGTTTCTATCCCCTAACATGGACCTTAACCCCAGTTCTATCCCCTATTTAATTCCCGAACTCAGTATCTAACCCTAACCCTGTATCCAACACCTAAAGCCTAGCCTAGGCCCCGATCCAACCTAGTATTTGATGTTTGGCCCTAATCTGTTGCCCATCTGTCTTTTTACGCCATATGCTCAGCCTAATTATTGAAAGGAAGCCGCCGATGAAAAATACCGGTTGAGCTAATATGAATAAAGCCACTGACGCAAAATACCAGTTGAGCTACTCTTTATTGAACCGCTTGCGAGCGCGCATATGGGGATGGGGGGTGGGAGGCTTCGAGTGGGCAGAAGACAGGATGAAGCATTAGAAATAGCACCTAAAGGATAAGAAAAGAGAAGATTAGTGCGGCTAAGGAAAAGGATCCGGAGTGGAACAGTGGATTAAGGGAGAAGAAAGGAGACGGACGAGAAGAAAGGAAGACTGGTGGAAGAAAGGAGAAGAACAGGAAGAACAGTAGGACAAAGGAGGAAGAAGACGGGGACAGGAAAGGAAGGAAAGAAGAACAGAAGGATAGAGGAAAAGGAAGAAAAGAAGGAAAAGGATACTTACCTACCTGATTCGGAAACCCTAAAGAAGAAAATACTTACCAATTGGAGCCCCTGCAAAAGAAAGAAGAAAATTAATCAGTAATCGGCGAAAAACACTAATTGAACAAGACTTACCTTACTCCATGACAGGAACAGTCTTCCCACCTGATGGAAAAATGCAAACAATCCCATATTAGGGCTTGCATAGTAGATGACGGTGGGTGTCTATCATCAGGTAACCAATTAATACATAAAAAGCTATCTACAGCACTCTAAATTAAAACCTAATAAACTATCTAAATTTTTACTTACCTGCGTCCTGGGCACGACGTTAAACTGCAACCTGAAAAAAAGATTTGAAAACAATTTTTAAGCCAATTTTTGAAAAGGGAGGGAGGTGCAGCAGAGCACGGGCCTCAAAAGAGCGTCATGCCATACTAGGCAGTCAGCTCTCAGACGGCCAGCGCCTGAGGAAGGCCTTTTCAGGCCGAAACGTTGCGCGTACGCCGTCTTTACGCTAGCTATTCAGCTATGTGAAATTTTTGGAAAACCCACCACTTTCGGGTGGTGGACCAACCAAGGGCTAGGGGCCCCACCTGGATCCACTCTGTCGCAGAGAGTGCACCAGGTTTTCTCTTATGGAGAAAACTCTTTTTTCCTAAACCTACCCGGCCAGGTCTCGGAGGGTGTGTGAAGGGATGTGGTCCCCTAGCCTTCGAGCCCTTTTTGCCTGTTGTTATTCCCTATTTGGACATGTACACCTAACCCTAACCCTATACTAAACTTAACCAATTCGATGGGCACGCCTAAACTGAACCAATTCGACCCTAAACCTAAACTGAACCCCTAATTGGAACTAGCCCTAACCCTATCCAAACCCTAAACCTAACCAAAACCCCTTACCAACGTCTAAACAGAACCCCTGACTCTGTTTCTATCCCCTAACATGGACCTTAACCCCAGTTCTATCCCCTATTTAATTCCCGAACTCAGTATCTAACCCTAACCCTGTATCCAACACCTAAAGCCTAGCCTAGGCCCCGATCCAACCTAGTATTTGATGTTTGGCCCTAATCTGTTGCCCATCTGTCTTTTTACGCCATATGCTCAGCCTAATTATTGAAAGGAAGCCGCCGATGAAAAATACCGGTTGAGCTACTCTTTATTGAACCGCTTGCGAGCGCGCATATGGGGATGGGGGGTGGGAGGCTTCGAGTGGGCAGAAGACAGGATGAAGCATTAGAAATAGCACCTAAAGGATAAGAAAAGAGAAGATTAGTGCGGCTAAGGAAAAGGATCCGGAGTGGAACAGTGGATTAAGGGAGAAGAAAGGAGACGGACGAGAAGAAAGGAAGACTGGTGGAAGAAAGGAGAAGAACAGGAAGAACAGTAGGACAAAGGAGGAAGAAGACGGGGACAGGAAAGGAAGGAAAGAAGAACAGAAGGATAGAGGAAAAGGAAGAAAAGAAGGAAAAGGATACTTACCTACCTGATTCGGAAACCCTAAAGAAGAAAATACTTACCAATTGGAGCCCCTGCAAAAGAAAGAAGAAAATTAATCAGTAATCGGCGAAAAACACTAATTGAACAAGACTTACCTTACTCCATGACAGGAACAGTCTTCCCACCTGATGGAAAAATGCAAACAATCCCATATTAGGGCTTGCATAGTAGATGACGGTGGGTGTCTATCATCAGGTAACCAATTAATACATAAAAAGCTATCTACAGCACTCTAAATTAAAACCTAATAAACTATCTAAATTTTTACTTACCTGCGTCCTGGGCACGACGTTAAACTGCAACCTGAAAAAAAGATTTGAAAACAATTTTTAAGCCAATTTTTGAAAAGGGAGGGAGGTGCAGCAGAGCACGGGCCTCAAAAGAGCGTCATGCCATACTAGGCAGTCAGCTCTCAGACGGCCAGCGCCTGAGGAAGGCCTTTTCAGGCCGAAACGTTGCGCGTACGCCGTCTTTACGCTAGCTATTCAGCTATGTGAAATTTTTGGAAAACCCACCACTTTCGGGTGGTGGACCAACCAAGGGCTAGGGGCCCCACCTGGATCCACTCTGTCGCAGAGAGTGCACCAGGTTTTCTCTTATGGAGAAAACTCTTTTTTCCTAAACCTACCCGGCCAGGTCTCGGAGGGTGTGTGAAGGGATGTGGTCCCCTAGCCTTCGAGCCCTTTTTGCCTGTTGTTATTCCCTATTTGGACATGTACACCTAACCCTAACCCTATACTAAACTTAACCAATTCGATGGGCACGCCTAAACTGAACCAATTCGACCCTAAACCTAAACTGAACCCCTAATTGGAACTAGCCCTAACCCTATCCAAACCCTAAACCTAACCAAAACCCCTTACCAACGTCTAAACAGAACCCCTGACTCTGTTTCTATCCCCTAACATGGACCTTAACCCCAGTTCTATCCCCTATTTAATTCCCGAACTCAGTATCTAACCCTAACCCTGTATCCAACACCTAAAGCCTAGCCTAGGCCCCGATCCAACCTAGTATTTGATGTTTGGCCCTAATCTGTTGCCCATCTGTCTTTTTACGCCATATGCTCAGCCTAATTATTGAAAGGAAGCCGCCGATGAAAAATACCGGTTGAGCTAATATGAATAAAGCCACTGACGCAAAATACCAGTTGAGCTACTCTTTATTGAACCGCTTGCGAGCGCGCATATGGGGATGGGGGGTGGGAGGCTTCGAGTGGGCAGAAGACAGGATGAAGCATTAGAAATAGCACCTAAAGGATAAGAAAAGAGAAGATTAGTGCGGCTAAGGAAAAGGATCCGGAGTGGAACAGTGGATTAAGGGAGAAGAAAGGAGACGGACGAGAAGAAAGGAAGACTGGTGGAAGAAAGGAGAAGAACAGGAAGAACAGTAGGACAAAGGAGGAAGAAGACGGGGACAGGAAAGGAAGGAAAGAAGAACAGAAGGATAGAGGAAAAGGAAGAAAAGAAGGAAAAGGATACTTACCTACCTGATTCGGAAACCCTAAAGAAGAAAATACTTACCAATTGGAGCCCCTGCAAAAGAAAGAAGAAAATTAATCAGTAATCGGCGAAAAACACTAATTGAACAAGACTTACCTTACTCCATGACAGGAACAGTCTTCCCACCTGATGGAAAAATGCAAACAATCCCATATTAGGGCTTGCATAGTAGATGACGGTGGGTGTCTATCATCAGGTAACCAATTAATACATAAAAAGCTATCTACAGCACTCTAAATTAAAACCTAATAAACTATCTAAATTTTTACTTACCTGCGTCCTGGGCACGACGTTAAACTGCAACCTGAAAAAAAGATTTGAAAACAATTTTTAAGCCAATTTTTGAAAAGGGAGGGAGGTGCAGCAGAGCACGGGCCTCAAAAGAGCGTCATGCCATACTAGGCAGTCAGCTCTCAGACGGCCAGCGCCTGAGGAAGGCCTTTTCAGGCCGAAACGTTGCGCGTACGCCGTCTTTACGCTAGCTATTCAGCTATGTGAAATTTTTGGAAAACCCACCACTTTCGGGTGGTGGACCAACCAAGGGCTAGGGGCCCCACCTGGATCCACTCTGTCGCAGAGAGTGCACCAGGTTTTCTCTTATGGAGAAAACTCTTTTTTCCTAAACCTACCCGGCCAGGTCTCGGAGGGTGTGTGAAGGGATGTGGTCCCCTAGCCTTCGAGCCCTTTTTGCCTGTTGTTATTCCCTATTTGGACATGTACACCTAACCCTAACCCTATACTAAACTTAACCAATTCGATGGGCACGCCTAAACTGAACCAATTCGACCCTAAACCTAAACTGAACCCCTAATTGGAACTAGCCCTAACCCTATCCAAACCCTAAACCTAACCAAAACCCCTTACCAACGTCTAAACAGAACCCCTGACTCTGTTTCTATCCCCTAACATGGACCTTAACCCCAGTTCTATCCCCTATTTAATTCCCGAACTCAGTATCTAACCCTAACCCTGTATCCAACACCTAAAGCCTAGCCTAGGCCCCGATCCAACCTAGTATTTGATGTTTGGCCCTAATCTGTTGCCCATCTGTCTTTTTACGCCATATGCTCAGCCTAATTATTGAAAGGAAGCCGCCGATGAAAAATACCGGTTGAGCTAATATGAATAAAGCCACTGACGCAAAATACCAGTTGAGCTACTCTTTATTGAACCGCTTGCGAGCGCGCATATGGGGATGGGGGGTGGGAGGCTTCGAGTGGGCAGAAGACAGGATGAAGCATTAGAAATAGCACCTAAAGGATAAGAAAAGAGAAGATTAGTGCGGCTAAGGAAAAGGATCCGGAGTGGAACAGTGGATTAAGGGAGAAGAAAGGAGACGGACGAGAAGAAAGGAAGACTGGTGGAAGAAAGGAGAAGAACAGGAAGAACAGTAGGACAAAGGAGGAAGAAGACGGGGACAGGAAAGGAAGGAAAGAAGAACAGAAGGATAGAGGAAAAGGAAGAAAAGAAGGAAAAGGATACTTACCTACCTGATTCGGAAACCCTAAAGAAGAAAATACTTACCAATTGGAGCCCCTGCAAAAGAAAGAAGAAAATTAATCAGTAATCGGCGAAAAACACTAATTGAACAAGACTTACCTTACTCCATGACAGGAACAGTCTTCCCACCTGATGGAAAAATGCAAACAATCCCATATTAGGGCTTGCATAGTAGATGACGGTGGGTGTCTATCATCAGGTAACCAATTAATACATAAAAAGCTATCTACAGCACTCTAAATTAAAACCTAATAAACTATCTAAATTTTTACTTACCTGCGTCCTGGGCACGACGTTAAACTGCAACCTGAAAAAAAGATTTGAAAACAATTTTTAAGCCAATTTTTGAAAAGGGAGGGAGGTGCAGCAGAGCACGGGCCTCAAAAGAGCGTCATGCCATACTAGGCAGTCAGCTCTCAGACGGCCAGCGCCTGAGGAAGGCCTTTTCAGGCCGAAACGTTGCGCGTACGCCGTCTTTACGCTAGCTATTCAGCTATGTGAAATTTTTGGAAAACCCACCACTTTCGGGTGGTGGACCAACCAAGGGCTAGGGGCCCCACCTGGATCCACTCTGTCGCAGAGAGTGCACCAGGTTTTCTCTTATGGAGAAAACTCTTTTTTCCTAAACCTACCCGGCCAGGTCTCGGAGGGTGTGTGAAGGGATGTGGTCCCCTAGCCTTCGAGCCCTTTTTGCCTGTTGTTATTCCCTATTTGGACATGTACACCTAACCCTAACCCTATACTAAACTTAACCAATTCGATGGGCACGCCTAAACTGAACCAATTCGACCCTAAACCTAAACTGAACCCCTAATTGGAACTAGCCCTAACCCTATCCAAACCCTAAACCTAACCAAAACCCCTTACCAACGTCTAAACAGAACCCCTGACTCTGTTTCTATCCCCTAACATGGACCTTAACCCCAGTTCTATCCCCTATTTAATTCCCGAACTCAGTATCTAACCCTAACCCTGTATCCAACACCTAAAGCCTAGCCTAGGCCCCGATCCAACCTAGTATTTGATGTTTGGCCCTAATCTGTTGCCCATCTGTCTTTTTACGCCATATGCTCAGCCTAATTATTGAAAGGAAGCCGCCGATGAAAAATACCGGTTGAGCTAATATGAATAAAGCCACTGACGCAAAATACCAGTTGAGCTACTCTTTATTGAACCGCTTGCGAGCGCGCATATGGGGATGGGGGGTGGGAGGCTTCGAGTGGGCAGAAGACAGGATGAAGCATTAGAAATAGCACCTAAAGGATAAGAAAAGAGAAGATTAGTGCGGCTAAGGAAAAGGATCCGGAGTGGAACAGTGGATTAAGGGAGAAGAAAGGAGACGGACGAGAAGAAAGGAAGACTGGTGGAAGAAAGGAGAAGAACAGGAAGAACAGTAGGACAAAGGAGGAAGAAGACGGGGACAGGAAAGGAAGGAAAGAAGAACAGAAGGATAGAGGAAAAGGAAGAAAAGAAGGAAAAGGATACTTACCTACCTGATTCGGAAACCCTAAAGAAGAAAATACTTACCAATTGGAGCCCCTGCAAAAGAAAGAAGAAAATTAATCAGTAATCGGCGAAAAACACTAATTGAACAAGACTTACCTTACTCCATGACAGGAACAGTCTTCCCACCTGATGGAAAAATGCAAACAATCCCATATTAGGGCTTGCATAGTAGATGACGGTGGGTGTCTATCATCAGGTAACCAATTAATACATAAAAAGCTATCTACAGCACTCTAAATTAAAACCTAATAAACTATCTAAATTTTTACTTACCTGCGTCCTGGGCACGACGTTAAACTGCAACCTGAAAAAAAGATTTGAAAACAATTTTTAAGCCAATTTTTGAAAAGGGAGGGAGGTGCAGCAGAGCACGGGCCTCAAAAGAGCGTCATGCCATACTAGGCAGTCAGCTCTCAGACGGCCAGCGCCTGAGGAAGGCCTTTTCAGGCCGAAACGTTGCGCGTACGCCGTCTTTACGCTAGCTATTCAGCTATGTGAAATTTTTGGAAAACCCACCACTTTCGGGTGGTGGACCAACCAAGGGCTAGGGGCCCCACCTGGATCCACTCTGTCGCAGAGAGTGCACCAGGTTTTCTCTTATGGAGAAAACTCTTTTTTCCTAAACCTACCCGGCCAGGTCTCGGAGGGTGTGTGAAGGGATGTGGTCCCCTAGCCTTCGAGCCCTTTTTGCCTGTTGTTATTCCCTATTTGGACATGTACACCTAACCCTAACCCTATACTAAACTTAACCAATTCGATGGGCACGCCTAAACTGAACCAATTCGACCCTAAACCTAAACTGAACCCCTAATTGGAACTAGCCCTAACCCTATCCAAACCCTAAACCTAACCAAAACCCCTTACCAACGTCTAAACAGAACCCCTGACTCTGTTTCTATCCCCTAACATGGACCTTAACCCCAGTTCTATCCCCTATTTAATTCCCGAACTCAGTATCTAACCCTAACCCTGTATCCAACACCTAAAGCCTAGCCTAGGCCCCGATCCAACCTAGTATTTGATGTTTGGCCCTAATCTGTTGCCCATCTGTCTTTTTACGCCATATGCTCAGCCTAATTATTGAAAGGAAGCCGCCGATGAAAAATACCGGTTGAGCTAATATGAATAAAGCCACTGACGCAAAATACCAGTTGAGCTACTCTTTATTGAACCGCTTGCGAGCGCGCATATGGGGATGGGGGGTGGGAGGCTTCGAGTGGGCAGAAGACAGGATGAAGCATTAGAAATAGCACCTAAAGGATAAGAAAAGAGAAGATTAGTGCGGCTAAGGAAAAGGATCCGGAGTGGAACAGTGGATTAAGGGAGAAGAAAGGAGACGGACGAGAAGAAAGGAAGACTGGTGGAAGAAAGGAGAAGAACAGGAAGAACAGTAGGACAAAGGAGGAAGAAGACGGGGACAGGAAAGGAAGGAAAGAAGAACAGAAGGATAGAGGAAAAGGAAGAAAAGAAGGAAAAGGATACTTACCTACCTGATTCGGAAACCCTAAAGAAGAAAATACTTACCAATTGGAGCCCCTGCAAAAGAAAGAAGAAAATTAATCAGTAATCGGCGAAAAACACTAATTGAACAAGACTTACCTTACTCCATGACAGGAACAGTCTTCCCACCTGATGGAAAAATGCAAACAATCCCATATTAGGGCTTGCATAGTAGATGACGGTGGGTGTCTATCATCAGGTAACCAATTAATACATAAAAAGCTATCTACAGCACTCTAAATTAAAACCTAATAAACTATCTAAATTTTTACTTACCTGCGTCCTGGGCACGACGTTAAACTGCAACCTGAAAAAAAGATTTGAAAACAATTTTTAAGCCAATTTTTGAAAAGGGAGGGAGGTGCAGCAGAGCACGGGCCTCAAAAGAGCGTCATGCCATACTAGGCAGTCAGCTCTCAGACGGCCAGCGCCTGAGGAAGGCCTTTTCAGGCCGAAACGTTGCGCGTACGCCGTCTTTACGCTAGCTATTCAGCTATGTGAAATTTTTGGAAAACCCACCACTTTCGGGTGGTGGACCAACCAAGGGCTAGGGGCCCCACCTGGATCCACTCTGTCGCAGAGAGTGCACCAGGTTTTCTCTTATGGAGAAAACTCTTTTTTCCTAAACCTACCCGGCCAGGTCTCGGAGGGTGTGTGAAGGGATGTGGTCCCCTAGCCTTCGAGCCCTTTTTGCCTGTTGTTATTCCCTATTTGGACATGTACACCTAACCCTAACCCTATACTAAACTTAACCAATTCGATGGGCACGCCTAAACTGAACCAATTCGACCCTAAACCTAAACTGAACCCCTAATTGGAACTAGCCCTAACCCTATCCAAACCCTAAACCTAACCAAAACCCCTTACCAACGTCTAAACAGAACCCCTGACTCTGTTTCTATCCCCTAACATGGACCTTAACCCCAGTTCTATCCCCTATTTAATTCCCGAACTCAGTATCTAACCCTAACCCTGTATCCAACACCTAAAGCCTAGCCTAGGCCCCGATCCAACCTAGTATTTGATGTTTGGCCCTAATCTGTTGCCCATCTGTCTTTTTACGCCATATGCTCAGCCTAATTATTGAAAGGAAGCCGCCGATGAAAAATACCGGTTGAGCTAATATGAATAAAGCCACTGACGCAAAATACCAGTTGAGCTACTCTTTATTGAACCGCTTGCGAGCGCGCATATGGGGATGGGGGGTGGGAGGCTTCGAGTGGGCAGAAGACAGGATGAAGCATTAGAAATAGCACCTAAAGGATAAGAAAAGAGAAGATTAGTGCGGCTAAGGAAAAGGATCCGGAGTGGAACAGTGGATTAAGGGAGAAGAAAGGAGACGGACGAGAAGAAAGGAAGACTGGTGGAAGAAAGGAGAAGAACAGGAAGAACAGTAGGACAAAGGAGGAAGAAGACGGGGACAGGAAAGGAAGGAAAGAAGAACAGAAGGATAGAGGAAAAGGAAGAAAAGAAGGAAAAGGATACTTACCTACCTGATTCGGAAACCCTAAAGAAGAAAATACTTACCAATTGGAGCCCCTGCAAAAGAAAGAAGAAAATTAATCAGTAATCGGCGAAAAACACTAATTGAACAAGACTTACCTTACTCCATGACAGGAACAGTCTTCCCACCTGATGGAAAAATGCAAACAATCCCATATTAGGGCTTGCATAGTAGATGACGGTGGGTGTCTATCATCAGGTAACCAATTAATACATAAAAAGCTATCTACAGCACTCTAAATTAAAACCTAATAAACTATCTAAATTTTTACTTACCTGCGTCCTGGGCACGACGTTAAACTGCAACCTGAAAAAAAGATTTGAAAACAATTTTTAAGCCAATTTTTGAAAAGGGAGGGAGGTGCAGCAGAGCACGGGCCTCAAAAGAGCGTCATGCCATACTAGGCAGTCAGCTCTCAGACGGCCAGCGCCTGAGGAAGGCCTTTTCAGGCCGAAACGTTGCGCGTACGCCGTCTTTACGCTAGCTATTCAGCTATGTGAAATTTTTGGAAAACCCACCACTTTCGGGTGGTGGACCAACCAAGGGCTAGGGGCCCCACCTGGATCCACTCTGTCGCAGAGAGTGCACCAGGTTTTCTCTTATGGAGAAAACTCTTTTTTCCTAAACCTACCCGGCCAGGTCTCGGAGGGTGTGTGAAGGGATGTGGTCCCCTAGCCTTCGAGCCCTTTTTGCCTGTTGTTATTCCCTATTTGGACATGTACACCTAACCCTAACCCTATACTAAACTTAACCAATTCGATGGGCACGCCTAAACTGAACCAATTCGACCCTAAACCTAAACTGAACCCCTAATTGGAACTAGCCCTAACCCTATCCAAACCCTAAACCTAACCAAAACCCCTTACCAACGTCTAAACAGAACCCCTGACTCTGTTTCTATCCCCTAACATGGACCTTAACCCCAGTTCTATCCCCTATTTAATTCCCGAACTCAGTATCTAACCCTAACCCTGTATCCAACACCTAAAGCCTAGCCTAGGCCCCGATCCAACCTAGTATTTGATGTTTGGCCCTAATCTGTTGCCCATCTGTCTTTTTACGCCATATGCTCAGCCTAATTATTGAAAGGAAGCCGCCGATGAAAAATACCGGTTGAGCTAATATGAATAAAGCCACTGACGCAAAATACCAGTTGAGCTACTCTTTATTGAACCGCTTGCGAGCGCGCATATGGGGATGGGGGGTGGGAGGCTTCGAGTGGGCAGAAGACAGGATGAAGCATTAGAAATAGCACCTAAAGGATAAGAAAAGAGAAGATTAGTGCGGCTAAGGAAAAGGATCCGGAGTGGAACAGTGGATTAAGGGAGAAGAAAGGAGACGGACGAGAAGAAAGGAAGACTGGTGGAAGAAAGGAGAAGAACAGGAAGAACAGTAGGACAAAGGAGGAAGAAGACGGGGACAGGAAAGGAAGGAAAGAAGAACAGAAGGATAGAGGAAAAGGAAGAAAAGAAGGAAAAGGATACTTACCTACCTGATTCGGAAACCCTAAAGAAGAAAATACTTACCAATTGGAGCCCCTGCAAAAGAAAGAAGAAAATTAATCAGTAATCGGCGAAAAACACTAATTGAACAAGACTTACCTTACTCCATGACAGGAACAGTCTTCCCACCTGATGGAAAAATGCAAACAATCCCATATTAGGGCTTGCATAGTAGATGACGGTGGGTGTCTATCATCAGGTAACCAATTAATACATAAAAAGCTATCTACAGCACTCTAAATTAAAACCTAATAAACTATCTAAATTTTTACTTACCTGCGTCCTGGGCACGACGTTAAACTGCAACCTGAAAAAAAGATTTGAAAACAATTTTTAAGCCAATTTTTGAAAAGGGAGGGAGGTGCAGCAGAGCACGGGCCTCAAAAGAGCGTCATGCCATACTAGGCAGTCAGCTCTCAGACGGCCAGCGCCTGAGGAAGGCCTTTTCAGGCCGAAACGTTGCGCGTACGCCGTCTTTACGCTAGCTATTCAGCTATGTGAAATTTTTGGAAAACCCACCACTTTCGGGTGGTGGACCAACCAAGGGCTAGGGGCCCCACCTGGATCCACTCTGTCGCAGAGAGTGCACCAGGTTTTCTCTTATGGAGAAAACTCTTTTTTCCTAAACCTACCCGGCCAGGTCTCGGAGGGTGTGTGAAGGGATGTGGTCCCCTAGCCTTCGAGCCCTTTTTGCCTGTTGTTATTCCCTATTTGGACATGTACACCTAACCCTAACCCTATACTAAACTTAACCAATTCGATGGGCACGCCTAAACTGAACCAATTCGACCCTAAACCTAAACTGAACCCCTAATTGGAACTAGCCCTAACCCTATCCAAACCCTAAACCTAACCAAAACCCCTTACCAACGTCTAAACAGAACCCCTGACTCTGTTTCTATCCCCTAACATGGACCTTAACCCCAGTTCTATCCCCTATTTAATTCCCGAACTCAGTATCTAACCCTAACCCTGTATCCAACACCTAAAGCCTAGCCTAGGCCCCGATCCAACCTAGTATTTGATGTTTGGCCCTAATCTGTTGCCCATCTGTCTTTTTACGCCATATGCTCAGCCTAATTATTGAAAGGAAGCCGCCGATGAAAAATACCGGTTGAGCTAATATGAATAAAGCCACTGACGCAAAATACCAGTTGAGCTACTCTTTATTGAACCGCTTGCGAGCGCGCATATGGGGATGGGGGGTGGGAGGCTTCGAGTGGGCAGAAGACAGGATGAAGCATTAGAAATAGCACCTAAAGGATAAGAAAAGAGAAGATTAGTGCGGCTAAGGAAAAGGATCCGGAGTGGAACAGTGGATTAAGGGAGAAGAAAGGAGACGGACGAGAAGAAAGGAAGACTGGTGGAAGAAAGGAGAAGAACAGGAAGAACAGTAGGACAAAGGAGGAAGAAGACGGGGACAGGAAAGGAAGGAAAGAAGAACAGAAGGATAGAGGAAAAGGAAGAAAAGAAGGAAAAGGATACTTACCTACCTGATTCGGAAACCCTAAAGAAGAAAATACTTACCAATTGGAGCCCCTGCAAAAGAAAGAAGAAAATTAATCAGTAATCGGCGAAAAACACTAATTGAACAAGACTTACCTTACTCCATGACAGGAACAGTCTTCCCACCTGATGGAAAAATGCAAACAATCCCATATTAGGGCTTGCATAGTAGATGACGGTGGGTGTCTATCATCAGGTAACCAATTAATACATAAAAAGCTATCTACAGCACTCTAAATTAAAACCTAATAAACTATCTAAATTTTTACTTACCTGCGTCCTGGGCACGACGTTAAACTGCAACCTGAAAAAAAGATTTGAAAACAATTTTTAAGCCAATTTTTGAAAAGGGAGGGAGGTGCAGCAGAGCACGGGCCTCAAAAGAGCGTCATGCCATACTAGGCAGTCAGCTCTCAGACGGCCAGCGCCTGAGGAAGGCCTTTTCAGGCCGAAACGTTGCGCGTACGCCGTCTTTACGCTAGCTATTCAGCTATGTGAAATTTTTGGAAAACCCACCACTTTCGGGTGGTGGACCAACCAAGGGCTAGGGGCCCCACCTGGATCCACTCTGTCGCAGAGAGTGCACCAGGTTTTCTCTTATGGAGAAAACTCTTTTTTCCTAAACCTAACCCTAACCCTAACCCTAACCCTTTCAGTTCTAGCGTTCGACAGAGCAACATTGCCTGTCAGGAGCAAAGCTACTCAGCTTGTTTCCACTTCTCAGTGTGCCAACCAACCTGAGGAAGACCCGTATAGGGTTGAAACGTCGTTAGTTGGCACACCTTCTTTTGTTTGTTTGTTTACTTTTGTTTTTGTTTTTTATTTGTTGGTTTTAATTTTTTATAAATAAATAAATACATTATTATAAATAACAACATAATAAATAAGTTAACAAATACAATTCATAAATACACAATATAAATAAATACATGATATATAATAAATAATACATACACAATAAATAAATAAATACATACATACTTACCATACATACCTGAGGAATCCATGGGGGACGGTTGGACCACGGTCCGCCATGACCGTCGGAAGGGCCAGCGCCCCTTCTTACCCCGAGGGTCCCGGCAGGATGGCGGTCGCTATGGTGGGATGGCCCGTGCACCTTCCCCTTCCTTCAGGAGGGGGAATTATTACCGCAATCCTAACCCTAACCCTTAACCCTAACCCTAACCCTAACCCTAACCCTAACCCTAACCTGGAACACACTCATACAATAAATACACACTTACCTGGAATACACAATCACACAATAAATACCTACTTACCTGCATACAATTCATGGAGTGGACGGAGGTCCGTTACGGCCGCCGCCGTCAAGGGCCCCGCCCCCCACAAAGGGACAAAGGGAGCGGGAAGTCCGCTGGGTGGGCGGAGAGAGCTCCGGCCTCCTCCTTCCGGGGGAGGCCCTTTTTCCCTCATCCTAACCCTAACCCTAACCCTAACCCTAACCCTAACCCTAACCCTAGCTCTATTTCCTAAACCTAACCCTGTTTCTTTTCTATACCTAACCCTAACCCTAATTTCTGCCCTAACCCTAACCCTAGCTCTATTTCCTAAACCTAACCCCGTTTCTTTTCTATGCCTAAACTTAACCCTAATCTCTGCCCTAATCCTAACCCTAGCTCTATTTCCTAAACCTAACCCTGTTTCTTTTCTATACCTAACCCTAACCCTAATTTCTGCCCTAATCCTAACCCTAGCTCTATTTCCTAACCCTAACCCTGTTTCTTTTCTATGCCTAAACCTAACCCTAATCTCTGCCCTAATCTTAACCCTAGCTCTATTCTTAAACTTAACTCTGTTTCTTCCTAACCCTAACTTAAATTTTATTTTATTTTATTTTTTTTTCCTATAAGTAAATAAATAATTAAACTCTTAAAAACATTAAAAACATTAAAAAAATAAAAAATATATAAAAATAACAAAAAAAATTAAAAAATTCTTTTCTTAAAAACACCAAAAAAATCTAAAAAAAACACCTTAAAAACTATTTAAAAGGTTAAAAACACCAAAAAAAAGTTAAAAACTATGAAAATCTACAATAAAAAGTTAAAAAATGAAAAATGTTGAAAAAAACAATTTAAAATTATTAAAAACTATTAAAAATTTAAATATTGATTAAAAACAATAAAAAGTTTGATTATTACGTTAATTAAAACCAAGAAATCATTCACAGTTCATTTTATTTAAAAAGTTAAAGAAAAGCGAGAGTTCGGAAAAAAAAGCGAGGGTATAAATTCACTTGCAGCTCAGCTCTACTTGTCATTCCTCCTCCAGCGATTGAGGAGGTTACACCTTTTTTTGTGTGCTCTCATTTTTTTTCACCTGAGGAAGACTCATAAGAGTTGAAACGTCGTGAATTTTTTTGTTTTAGCACACCTTCTTTTGTTGTTTGTTTTTTTATTTTTGTTATTTTTTTATTATTTTTTTATATTTTATTATTAATAAATACATACAAATAAATAAATAAATAAATTACACAAGCATACACACATTCATACAATAAATAATTAAAAAGAACAATTTGGGATGGGGGACGGCTGGACTACGGTCCACTATGGCCGCCCCAGGGGTCAGCCCCCCAATTCATCCCGAGGGGACTGGTGGGGTGGACGTCGCGAAGGGCGGAGGGCCCGTGCACCTCCTCCCTCCTACGGGAGGGAGGCTTTTTTCAGAAAACCTATCCGGCCAGCGCCTCCCCCTAGGACGACACAATACGCCAGTTCCCTCTTTGATCCCTCTCCGGACCGAGTCCAACCTGGACGGTTTACATCAGCCCCAAATAGGCCTGATGATAGGAATGTGACGTGGCAGCCAGCAGATCCGAGACTGGGTCGGTTGATCAGACGGATCTATGCTGTCATCAGAACAGTGCACCACCTGCAGAATGTAGCGCCTAAGCCCGGGAACCCGGAACCCAGGACGATTGGCAGGATGGTTGAAGTTTTGTCCCGAATGATTAAGCCAGCTGCCCCCACGAGAGATACGGCAGATCTCATTACAGGGAATGCGAAGAATTGGGGCTACAACACCTGCTTGATTCTCATGGGGCATTATGAGAAGTGTTTGGAAGAGGCTTTGGAGATGCTTGCGGACCTCTTGACCCCGGAATGGAATGTTGCGTTTGAGGTGGCAGTCCGCTGGGCGAAACGCAACTTCCCTCGCATCAAGCAGGACTCCATTGACCATGCTGAGGCCTTGGTCACCGCCACCATGGACCTGGAGGAATCAGACCGGCCTCCGCCCCGACCTAAAAAAACGGTCAAGACAAAGGTGTCTTTTCAGGGTACGGAGGCACAGGGACGGGACTTGGATGAGTCAGACTGGCCTCCGCTCCCGCCTAAAAACACGGCCAAGACACGGGTCCTTCATCAAAGTACGGAGGCACAGGTAGAGGATCTGGTAGATTCCTACCGGCCTCCGCCAGCGCCTAAAAAAACGGCTAAGACCCGGGTCTTTAAGAAGACGGAGGCTCTAGTCCAGGCCCAACAAGGCCAATCCAAGATTCCTGGAAAGGCCAAATCAAAGACCAGGGCTACAGAAACCGAGGTTGAGGAGGCAGATTGGTTTCAGCCTGTGAGGACGGGAACATCCCCCAAATTCCAAAGAGCCAGGAAGGCAAGGGGCAAAGTATTGCAGGAAGACAGTTCTTCTTCGGGGGAATCGGAGGACGACCGGAACTTGAGAGTTCTGGAGGGACCTTTGGACTCAGACGAGATGGTGGTCAGAACTCTCTTTCAAGAGTCGAGTGAGGAGATTCAGGTGGAGGAGACCGCCTCCTCCCTTCTTCGAACCCCACAGACCCCACAGACCCCAGTTAGAATTGTGGCTCAAGTCCATCAGGCCTTTTCTTCATCCCCTGATGAAGAACACGAGGAGGATGAGAGGGTGAATGAGGGAGGCAGAGGAGAGGAGGAGGAGGAGGAAGTCTTCCAAGAATCTTTTGAACTCTTCACTCATCCTGAGCCACAAAGATTCCGAGTCCACCGAAATCCCAACACCCAGAGGAAGCTGACGGACTGGGATTTGATTGTCCGAAAGAAGTGGCTCATTATTGGGGACTCAAATGTTTACAGCTTCCCGGATTTCTTCCAGAAGGACCTCCAGGTGGAAAGCTTTCCGGGAAGCCACTTCCGCCATGGACAAGCCCTTATGGAAAAGACTGCGGCTCCAGTCGATCTGGTTGTGGAGAAGATTGTGTTGGCGTTTGGCATCAATGGGAGAGGCAACAAAGGGGAGACCACCATGAAGAGTTTACAGGGGATCATCAGGTCCACCAAACGGAAGTTTCCGTATGCAGGGATCTGGATCCCTCTCGTGAACTTTTCGGAGGCTCTCCCACAAGAGGAGAAGGACAATCTTACCGCTCTCAATAATTACCTCCAGAGGAACATGCCCTGTATTCCTCCTCTGCCGGACGACCAATTCGCGACGGAGCCAGATGACATCCACTGGACGTCCGAAACGGGTGCTGCCATGTTCAGGCACTGGATGTCCTATTTAAACTCACACACCCCTTAAGTTCGGCCCGAGTGGGGGTGAGTTCTGCGCGACCTTTGTATGGGCAGAATGTCATTGTTCTCGCACAAAACTTCCAACTTACCACAGCCCAATACAATCTGTTGAACAAAGGTCTTTCATTCATACCTACTGTCGCAATACACAAAAATGAGAAATTACAATTGGAAATGGATCTTCAAAATTATCATCGACGCATCAAATTGGCCACGTATTTCAGACAGGCACCCAAGAAGGATAGGGCCCCCTTCATTGGCCCCTCCAATTGGACGCCACCATTTCATTTACTGCCATTGGACATACAACAATTAATTCATTGGGATCAGGATTCTCTTAAAAAACACTATAAATTAATTCATGGGGATTTGAACATTCCGTCGGAAGAAATTCATGCATTACGGGAGTTAAAAAGTAAAAAACAAATTGTTATCAAGCCTGCAGACAAGGGGTCAGCTGTTGTGGTTTTGGGGAGGGAACAATACATACAGGAAGTGGAACGACAACTCAATGACACAGTTTATTATAAAAAATTGACAAGACCAATTTACCTGGATACTGTACCTCTGGTGCGGGACATCCTGGACAACCTGAAAAAGAAAAAATACATTAATCACAGACAAAGACAATACCTGGCTGGACAAACCCAACCCAGGGAAAGACGATTTTACATTTTACCCAAAATTCATAAGAAACCGGAGTCATGGCCAGTTCCACACAAAATCCCCCCAGGTAGACCAATCGTTTCTGACTGTGGAAGTGAAACATACTACACAGCGGAGTATTTGGACTACTTTTTGAACCCGTTGTCCACAAAACACCCTTCATACGTCCAAGACACATACGCATTCATTCAACTCATTAAAAGCATCAGAATCCCTTCAGATTTTCATTTTTTCACGATGGATGTGGATAATTTATATACAAATATTCCCATTGAAGCGGGCATCGATTGCGTCAAACAGATTTTTTTACAAAATCCGGACCCACAGCGACCTGATGACGAACTCATCGAATTGTTACGGATCAATTTGACCAGAAACGATTTCGTTTTCGAGGACAATTTTTATCTGCAGGTGAAAGGCACCGCTATGGGCAAAAGATTTGCCCCAGCGTACGCCAATATTTTTATGGCTAACTGGGAAAGGGAAGCACTGGCCAAATGTCCCAAGAAGCCAGCCATTTATGTCAGGTATCTGGATGACATTTTCGGGATTTGGCTGGGATCCAGACAGGAATTTGATTGCTTTGTTAACCTTTTGAACTCCCATGATCCTTCGATCCAATTAAAGGTGGAGGTTGATCAAAATTCAATTAATTTTTTAGATACAACAGTTTTTCGGGGACCAAAGTTTAACAGAAAGCGCAGGTTGGACATCAAAGTATTTTTTAAACCAACAGACACACACGCACTACTCCAAAGAAACAGTCATCATCCCAAACACACATTCAGAGGCATAGTCAAATCACAATTAATTCGATTCAAACGGATTTGCACAAGGTCACATGACTTTTGGCAAGCTGTGGGGGTTCTATTTCGGTCTCTCAGAAGGAGGGGGTACACTCGGCCCTTTCTGAGAAATTGTTTAAAAACATTCCAAGTTAAACGGGAAAGACCAAACAAAAACTTCATTCCTCTTATTACAACTTTTTCATTGGCAGCTTCGGGGTTAAATTCTAAATTTAAAACAAATTTTCAAAAAATGTCAAATCGGGAAACACTAATTCCAAATTCGAGCGTAATCTCGGCCTATAAAAGGAATAAAAATTTGAATGATTGGCTAGTGAGGGCTAAATTACCGTCGTTATCTTGGGAAAAACCACTCAAGAGACAAAAATATTTTTACAAATTGAAATTTATTAAAAACAGTCAGACTAAAATCATGCATAAAATTCAGCAGGAATTTACTTTGAGGTCCAAAAACTGTGTTTATGTTATTTTTTGTTTGAAATGCCAAATTAAGTATGTGGGGGAAACCAAAAATTGTTTGTCGATTCGTCTTTCACAACATTTACACAACATTAGACACAAGAAAGAGACGAACACATTGCTGGTTCAGCACTTTTTACAGCATGGGGCTGAATTTTTGAGGATGTCTGGTTTGGAAGGGAATGTTTGTTGGACGGACAGGGAGCGAAAGGGAAAGGAGAGATACTGGATTTTCACAGTGGGCACAAGAGAACCGGGGGGGTTAAATATGAAGAAGAACTAGCTCATTTTTTAGTCCCAAACCCTTTCTTTGCCCTTAAGAATTCCTAGCTCAATCCCTAAACCTAACTCTGGGTTTCTTCCATGCCTAAATCTATCCCTAATTTCTGCTCTAATCCTAACCCTAGCTCTATTTTCTAAACCTAACCCTGTTTCTGTTCTATGCCTAAACATAATATCTGCCCAAATCTTAACCCTAGCTCTATTTCCTAAACCTAACCCCGTTTCTTTTCTATGCCTAAACTTAACCCTAATCTCTGCCCTAATCCTAACCCTAGCTCTATTTCCTAAACCTAACCCTGTTTCTTTTCTATGCCTAAACTTAACCCTAATCTCTGCCCTAATCCTAACCCTAGCTCTATTTCCTAAACCTAACCCTGTTTCTTTTCTATACCTAACCCTAACCCTAATTTCTGCCCTAACCCTAACCCTAGCTCTATTTCCTAAACCTAACCCCGTTTCTTTTCTATGCCTAAACTTAACCCTAATCTCTGCCCTAATCCTAACCCTAGCTCTATTTCCTAAACCTAACCCTGTTTCTTTTCTATACCTAACCCTAACCCTAATTTCTGCCCTAATCCTAACCCTAGCTCTATTTCCTAACCCTAACCCTGTTTCTTTTCTATGCCTAAACCTAACCCTAATCTCTGCCCTAATCTTAACCCTAGCTCTATTCTTAAACTTAACTCTGTTTCTTCCTAACCCTAACTTAAATTTTATTTTATTTTATTTTTTTTTCCTATAAGTAAATAAATAATTAAACTCTTAAAAACATTAAAAACATTAAAAAAATAAAAAATATATAAAAATAACAAAAAAAATTAAAAAATTCTTTTCTTAAAAACACCAAAAAAATCTAAAAAAAACACCTTAAAAACTATTTAAAAGGTTAAAAACACCAAAAAAAAGTTAAAAACTATGAAAATCTACAATAAAAAGTTAAAAAATGAAAAATGTTGAAAAAAACAATTTAAAATTATTAAAAACTATTAAAAATTTAAATATTGATTAAAAACAATAAAAAGTTTGATTATTACGTTAATTAAAACCAAGAAATCATTCACAGTTCATTTTATTTAAAAAGTTAAAGAAAAGCGAGAGTTCGGAAAAAAAAGCGAGGGTATAAATTCACTTGCAGCTCAGCTCTACTTGTCATTCCTCCTCCAGCGATTGAGGAGGTTACACCTTTTTTTGTGTGCTCTCATTTTTTTTCACCTGAGGAAGACTCATAAGAGTTGAAACGTCGTGAATTTTTTTGTTTTAGCACACCTTCTTTTGTTGTTTGTTTTTTTATTTTTGTTATTTTTTTATTATTTTTTTATATTTTATTATTAATAAATACATACAAATAAATAAATAAATAAATTACACAAGCATACACACATTCATACAATAAATAATTAAAAAGAACAATTTGGGATGGGGGACGGCTGGACTACGGTCCACTATGGCCGCCCCAGGGGTCAGCCCCCCAATTCATCCCGAGGGGACTGGTGGGGTGGACGTCGCGAAGGGCGGAGGGCCCGTGCACCTCCTCCCTCCTACGGGAGGGAGGCTTTTTTCAGAAAACCTAACCCTAACCCTAACCCTAACCCTTACCCTAACCCTAACCCTAACCCTTACCCTAACCCTAACCCTAACCCTAACCTTACCCTAACCCTAACCCTAACCCTAACCCTTACCCTAACCCTAACCCTAACCCTAACCCTTACCCTAACCCTAACCCTAACCCTAACCCTACCCTAACCCTAACCCTAACCCTAACCCTTACCCTAACCCTAACCCTAACCCTAACCCTGACGGCGACCGCTATGGCGGGAGGGCCAGAGCTCCTTCCCCTTCCTATGGAAGGGGAAACTACTTCCGCAACCCTAACCCTAACCCTAACCCTAACCCTAAACCCTAACCCTAAACCCTAACCCTAACCCTACCCTAACCCTAACCCTAACCCTTACCCTAACCCTAACCCTAACCCTAACCCTAACCCTAGCCGCTTTTCTGGCCTACTCTAATCCTAACCCAATTCCTAAACTTAACCTAACCCTTACCACTTTACCTAAACCTAACCCTAACCGCTTTTCTGGCCCTAAACTTAACCACTTTTTCTTTCCTAACCCTAACCCTAACCACTTTCCTAACCCTAACCCTAACCACTTTCCTAAACCTAACCCTAACCACTTTCCTAACCCTAACCCTAACCCTAACCACTATCCTAACCCTAACCACTTTGATCTATACCTAAACTTAACCACTTTCATCTTTACCTAAACTTAACCCTAACCGCTTTCCTGGCCCTAACCCTAACCTCTTTCTTTTCTCTAACCCTAACCCTAACCACTATTCTAAAAAAGCGTCCTGGGCACGACGTTAAACTGCAACCTGAAAAAAAGATTTGAAAACAATTTTTAAGCCAATTTTTGAAAAGGGAGGGAGGTGCAGCAGAGCACGGGCCTCAAAAGAGCGTCATGCCATACTAGGCAGTCAGCTCTCAGACGGCCAGCGCCTGAGGAAGGCCTTTTCAGGCCGAAACGTTGCGCGTACGCCGTCTTTACGCTAGCTATTCAGCTAAGTGAAATTTTTGGAAAACCCACCACTTTCGGGTGGTGGACCAACCAAGGGCTAGGGGCCCCACCTGGATCCACTCTGTCGCAGAGAGTGCACCAGGTTTTCTCTTATGGAGAAAACTCTTTTTTCCTAAACCTAACCCTAACCCTACCCTAACCCTAACCCTAACCCCTAACCCTAACCCTAACCCTAACCCTAACCCTACCCTAACCCTAACCCTTACCCTAACCCTAACCCTACCCTAACCCTAACCCTAACCCTAACCCTAACCTAACCCTAACCCTAACCCTAACCCTAACCCTATCCCATGCTCAGGGTGGATCTATTTCTTACCACAAACCTATCCAGCCCGTGCCGCCAGGATTGGCCTAGGAGAGGACCACGGATTTTTGTTGAGCCTGGTGCCCAATTTAAGCTAACCCCAACCTATGCTTACCCTAAACCTAACCACTCCTTCTAGACGCCTAAACAAAACCAATTCGGAAACCACGCCTAAACTTAACCCTAATTTGGACTTATTATTCAAACCCTAATTGGCAAACCCTAATTCGGAGATCTATCCCTAACCCTAACCCTAACCCTAAACCTAACCCTCGACAAACCGATAAACCCGGACTCTGACCCTGGGCCGGACCCCGCTCCTCTTCGGAGGTGTGGAAATGATGGCCTAGGGTTGGGGACTGGGGGAAGGGGAAGAGGGTGGGGATGGGGAAGGGGGAGGGGGAGGGGGTAGAAAAAGAGGCAATTGGAATACCTAACCCTAATTACTAAATTAAAGCCTATTAATTGGAAAACCTAAAAACTAATATTTAAAAGTCCAATTTCGGATACTCTCCCTAGCCCTATTTTGCACCTAAGTGCTAACTCGACCGTACTGTGAACCCAGTCCTATCCTAATCGACCAATCCCCATTATCCACGCCATATTCATGAGACCCCTGAAGAATGAATGCCAGGAGAGTGAGTTTATTAGGTCCCTGACGCAAATTCCAGGTGAACCACAATTTTATTGAAAGAAGGCCCCTGAAGAGGATACCAGGAGAGCCACAGTCCGAAGCGGGAAATGGAAGAGGAAGAAGCGGAAAAGGAGGGAAGAATGTCAACCGAGGAAGTACAAAGGGAAGAAAGAGGGATAGAGAAAGAAGAAGAAAGGGATACAAACCCCACACCGCCGTCCTGGGCAAGACGTTAAACTGCAACCTGAAAAGAAGAAAAGAAAGGGTTAGATGAGGTACAGGAACAAAACAACACACTTACCTGGAACCGCCATCTGGAAGAGAACACCACCACCTAGAGGAGAAGAAGGAAAAAACAATTAGAAACAACTCAAAAAGAAGAAGACACAAAAACAAAGAACAAACACTTACCTGGAACACCACCTGAAAGGAAAAGAGGAAAAAGCACAATTAGAAGAAGCTACAACAATTGGAAAAAACCACAAAATGGGAAGATAGGAAAAAGAAAAGGGAAAAGCTTGGCCCTTAAAAGCGAGCAACGGCGCAAATCGCCACTCAGCTTAGAGGTCGGTTTCAGCGCCTGAAGAAGGCCACAAATATGGCCGAAACGTCGCGACCTGGCCGACCTAAAAAGACAATCAGACGTGATATGTCCAATTTTTTGAACCCCTCCCACCATCTTCGGATGGTGGGTCTAGTGTCCGTGGGACACTCCTATGGAGACACTTCCTTGGCAGGCCAGTGCATCTAGATCCATCCCATGCTCAGGGTGGATCTATTTCTTACCACAAACCTAACCCTACCCTAACCCTAACCCTAACCCTAACCCTTACCCTAACCCTAACCCTAACCCTAACCCTAACCCTAGCCCACAGCAAATTTGGGGCTTCTAGTACTTGAGGAACCCTAACCCTAATCTTAACCCTAACCCTAACCCTAACCCTAGCTTCAGCCTTATTTCAATGCAAGTCTATGGGGTGAAATTTCAACTTTGTCCTAGAGACATGGGGCCACTTGCTCTTTCATCAGGAGCCCCCAAGAAGCGCCCACAGCAAATTTGGGGCTTCTAGTACTTGAGGAACCCTAACCCTAATCTTAACCCTAACCCTAACCCTAACCCTAGCTTCAGCCTTATTTCAATGCAAGTCTATGGGGTGAAATTTCAACTTTGTCCTAGAGACATGGGGCCACTTGCTCTTTCATCAGGAGCCCCCAAGAAGCGCCCACAGCAAATTTGGGGCTTCTAGTACTTGAGGAACCCTAACCCTAATCTTAACCCTAACCCTAACCCTAACCCTAGCTTCAGCCTTATTTCAATGCAAGTCTATGGGGTGAAATTTCAACTTTGTCCTAGAGACATGGGGCCACTTGCTCTTTCATCAGGAGCCCCCAAGAAGCGCCCACAGCAAATTTGGGGCTTCTAGTACTTGAGGAACCCTAACCCTAATCTTAACCCTAACCCTAACCCTAACCCTAGCTTCAGCCTTATTTCAATGCAAGTCTATGGGGTGAAATTTCAACTTTGTCCTAGAGACATGGGGCCACTTGCTCTTTCATCAGGAGCCCCCAAGAAGCGCCCACAGCAAATTTGGGGCTTCTAGTACTTGAGGAACCCTAACCCTAATCTTAACCCTAACCCTAACCCTAACCCTAGCTTCAGCCTTATTTCAATGCAAGTCTATGGGGTGAAATTTCAACTTTGTCCTAGAGACATGGGGCCACTTGCTCTTTCATCAGGAGCCCCCAAGAAGCGCCCACAGCAAATTTGGGGCTTCTAGTACTTGAGGAACCCTAACCCTAACCCTAACCCTAGCTTCAGCCTTATTTCAATGCAAGTCTATGGGGTGAAATTTCAACTTTGTCCTAGAGACATGGGGCCCCTTGCTCTTTCATCAGGAGCCCCCAAGAAGCGCCCACAGCAAATTTGGGGCTTCTAGTACTTGAGGAACCCTAACCCTAACCCTAACCCTAGCTTCAGCCTTATTTCAATTTAAGTCTATGGGGTGAAATTTCAACTTTGTCCTAGAGACATGGGGCCCCTTGCTCTTTCATCAGGAGCCCCCAAGAAGCGCCCACAGCAAATTTGGGGCTTCTAGTACTTGAGGAACCCTAACCCTAATCTTAACCCTAACCCTAACCCTAACCCTAGCTTCAGCCTTATTTCAATGCAAGTCTATGGGGTGAAATTTCAACTTTGTCCTAGAGACATGGGGCCCCTTGCTCTTTCATCAGGAGCCCCCAAGAAGCGCCCACAGGAAATTTGGGGCTTCTAGTACTTGAGGAACCCTAACCCTAACCCTAACCCTAGCTTCAGCCTTATTTCAATTTAAGTCTATGGGGTGAAATTTCAACTTTGTCCTAGAGACATGGGGCCCCTTGCTCTTTCATCAGGAGCCCCCAAGAAGCGCCCACAGCAAATTTGGGGCTTCTAGTACTTGAGGAACCCTAACCCTAATCTTAACCCTAACCCTAACCCTAACCCTAGCTTCAGCCTTATTTCAATGCAAGTCTATGGGGTGAAATTTCAACTTTGTCCTAGAGACATGGGGCCACTTGCTCTTTCATCAGGAGCCCCCAAGAAGCGCCCACAGCAAATTTGGGGCTTCTAGTACTTGAGGAACCCTAACCCTAATCTTAACCCTAACCCTAACCCTAACCCTAGCTTCAGCCTTATTTCAATGCAAGTCTATGGGGTGAAATTTCAACTTTGTCCTAGAGACATGGGGCCACTTGCTCTTTCATCAGGAGCCCCCAAGAAGCGCCCACAGCAAATTTGGGGCTTCTAGTACTTGAGGAACCCTAACCCTAATCTTAACCCTAACCCTAACCCTAACCCTAGCTTCAGCCTTATTTCAATGCAAGTCTATGGGGTGAAATTTCAACTTTGTCCTAGAGACATGGGGCCACTTGCTCTTTCATCAGGAGCCCCCAAGAAGCGCCCACAGCAAATTTGGGGCTTCTAGTACTTGAGGAACCCTAACCCTAATCTTAACCCTAACCCTAACCCTAACCCTAGCTTCAGCCTTATTTCAATGCAAGTCTATGGGGTGAAATTTCAACTTTGTCCTAGAGACATGGGGCCACTTGCTCTTTCATCAGGAGCCCCCAAGAAGCGCCCACAGCAAATTTGGGGCTTCTAGTACTTGAGGAACCCTAACCCTAATCTTAACCCTAACCCTAACCCTAACCCTAGCTTCAGCCTTATTTCAATGCAAGTCTATGGGGTGAAATTTCAACTTTGTCCTAGAGACATGGGGCCACTTGCTCTTTCATCAGGAGCCCCCAAGAAGCGCCCACAGCAAATTTGGGGCTTCTAGTACTTGAGGAACCCTAACCCTAATCTTAACCCTAACCCTAACCCTAACCCTAGCTTCAGCCTTATTTCAATGCAAGTCTATGGGGTGAAATTTCAACTTTGTCCTAGAGACATGGGGCCACTTGCTCTTTCATCAGGAGCCCCCAAGAAGCGCCCACAGCAAATTTGGGGCTTCTAGTACTTGAGGAACCCTAACCCTAACCCTAACCCTAGCTTCCGCCTTATTTCAATGCAAGTCTATGGGGTGAAATTTCAACTTTGTCCTAGAGACATGAGGCCACTTGCTCTTTCATCAGGAGCCCCCAAGAAGCGCCCACAGCAAATTTGGGGCTTCTAGTACTTGAGGAACCCTAACCCTAATCTTAACCCTAACCCTAACCCTAACCCTAGCTTCAGCCTTATTTCAATGCAAGTCTATGGGGTGAAATTTCAGCTTTGTCCTAGAGACATGGGGCCACTTGCTCTTTCATCAGGAGCCCCCAAGAAGCGCCCACAGCAAATTTGGGGCTTCTAGTACTTGAGGAACCCTAACCCTAATCTTAACCCTAACCCTAACCCTAACCCTAGCTTCAGCCTTATTTCAATGCAAGTCTATGGGGTGAAATTTCAACTTTGTCCTAGAGACATGGGGCCACTTGCTCTTTCATCAGGAGCCCCCAAGAAGCGCCCACAGCAAATTTGGGGCTTCTAGTACTTGAGGAACCCTAACCCTAACCCTAACCCTAGCTTCCGCCTTATTTCAATGCAAGTCTATGGGGTGAAATTTCAACTTTGTCCTAGAGACATGGGGCCACTTGCTCTTTCATCAGGAGCCCCCAAGAAGCGCCCACAGCAAATTTGGGGCTTCTAGTACTTGAGGAACCCTAACCCTAATCTTAACCCTAACCCTAACCCTAACCCTAGCTTCAGCCTTATTTCAATGCAAGTCTATGGGGTGAAATTTCAACTTTGTCCTAGAGACATGGGGCCACTTGCTCTTTCATCAGGAGCCCCCAAGAAGCGCCCACAGCAAATTTGGGGCTTCTAGTACTTGAGGAACCCTAACCCTAATCTTAACCCTAACCCTAACCCTAACCCTAGCTTCAGCCTTATTTCAATGCAAGTCTATGGGGTGAAATTTCAGCTTTGTCCTAGAGACATGGGGCCACTTGCTCTTTCATCAGGAGCCCCCAAGAAGCGCCCACAGCAAATTTGGGGCTTCTAGTACTTGAGGAACCCTAACCCTAATCTTAACCCTAACCCTAACCCTAACCCTAGCTTCAGCCTTATTTCAATGCAAGTCTATGGGGTGAAATTTCAACTTTGTCCTAGAGACATGGGGCCACTTGCTCTTTCATCAGGAGCCCCCAAGAAGCGCCCACAGCAAATTTGGGGCTTCTAGTACTTGAGGAACCCTAACCCTAATCTTAACCCTAACCCTAACCCTAACCCTAGCTTCAGCCTTATTTCAATGCAAGTCTATGGGGTGAAATTTCAACTTTGTCCTAGAGACATGGGGCCACTTGCTCTTTCATCAGGAGCCCCCAAGAAGCGCCCACAGCAAATTTGGGGCTTCTAGTACTTGAGGAACCCTAACCCTAACCCTAGCTTTTCAGATGTTGGTGGACTCAAATGCACGACAACCACTGATGCAGTTTAAGAGGTTTATTTGAAGAGTAGAGGTCGGGCAGTCCAGGGTCGAGAACCAGTTCAGGCGATGAGAGAGGCAGGCGAGATCGGCGCCGGGGACGGGCGGAGGTCGATGACAGGATCCAGACGGGGCAGACGAGGAACGTAGTCCGAAGCGAGCAGGGTCGTTACCGGGGAGTCGGTCCGAGGGCGAGGCGAAGACAGGGTCGGGGACGGGCTGTGGTCAATCGGGGAACGAAGGAGTACAACAAGGAGACAGGCGCTGGATTACTGGTGCGATGCAAAAAAGATAATCTGGCAACGGGGGAACAAGGGAGAATGGTTAATAAAGGCTGTGCAGATCAAAGGCAAAGATTGTTGGCTATCAACATTAGAGAGGCGTTGGCTTGGAGACCATGACAAGCTTCAGCCTTATTTCAATGCAAGTCTATGGGGTGAAATTTCAACTTTGTCCTAGAGACATGGGGCCACTTGCTCTTTCATCAGGAGCCCCCAAGAAGCGCCCACAGCAAATTTGGGGCTTCTAGTACTTGAGGAACCCTAACCCTAATCTTAACCCTAACCCTAACCCTAACCCTAGCTTCAGCCTTATTTCAATGCAAGTCTATGGGGTGAAATTTCAACTTTGTCCTAGAGACATGGGGCCACTTGCTCTTTCATCAGGAGCCCCCAAGAAGCGCCCACAGCAAATTTGGGGCTTCTAGTACTTGAGGAACCCTAACCCTAATCTTAACCCTAACCCTAACCCTAACCCTAGCTTCAGCCTTATTTCAATGCAAGTCTATGGGGTGAAATTTCAACTTTGTCCTAGAGACATGGGGCCACTTGCTCTTTCATCAGGAGCCCCCAAGAAGCGCCCACAGCAAATTTGGGGCTTCTAGTACTTGAGGAACCCTAACCCTAATCTTAACCCTAACCCTAACCCTAACCCTAGCTTCAGCCTTATTTCAATGCAAGTCTATGGGGTGAAATTTCAACTTTGTCCTAGAGACATGGGGCCACTTGCTCTTTCATCAGGAGCCCCCAAGAAGCGCCCACAGCAAATTTGGGGCTTCTAGTACTTGAGGAACCCTAACCCTAATCTTAACCCTAACCCTAACCCTAACCCTAGCTTCAGCCTTATTTCAATGCAAGTCTATGGGGTGAAATTTCAACTTTGTCCTAGAGACATGGGGCCACTTGCTCTTTCATCAGGAGCCCCCAAGAAGCGCCCACAGCAAATTTGGGGCTTCTAGTACTTGAGGAACCCTAACCCTAACCCTAACCCTAGCTTCCGCCTTATTTCAATGCAAGTCTATGGGGTGAAATTTCAACTTTGTCCTAGAGACATGAGGCCACTTGCTCTTTCATCAGGAGCCCCCAAGAAGCGCCCACAGCAAATTTGGGGCTTCTAGTACTTGAGGAACCCTAACCCTAATCTTAACCCTAACCCTAACCCTAACCCTAGCTTCAGCCTTATTTCAATGCAAGTCTATGGGGTGAAATTTCAGCTTTGTCCTAGAGACATGGGGCCACTTGCTCTTTCATCAGGAGCCCCCAAGAAGCGCCCACAGCAAATTTGGGGCTTCTAGTACTTGAGGAACCCTAACCCTAATCTTAACCCTAACCCTAACCCTAACCCTAGCTTCAGCCTTATTTCAATGCAAGTCTATGGGGTGAAATTTCAACTTTGTCCTAGAGACATGGGGCCACTTGCTCTTTCATCAGGAGCCCCCAAGAAGCGCCCACAGCAAATTTGGGGCTTCTAGTACTTGAGGAACCCTAACCCTAACCCTAACCCTAGCTTCCGCCTTATTTCAATGCAAGTCTATGGGGTGAAATTTCAACTTTGTCCTAGAGACATGGGGCCACTTGCTCTTTCATCAGGAGCCCCCAAGAAGCGCCCACAGCAAATTTGGGGCTTCTAGTACTTGAGGAACCCTAACCCTAATCTTAACCCTAACCCTAACCCTAACCCTAGCTTCAGCCTTATTTCAATGCAAGTCTATGGGGTGAAATTTCAACTTTGTCCTAGAGACATGGGGCCACTTGCTCTTTCATCAGGAGCCCCCAAGAAGCGCCCACAGCAAATTTGGGGCTTCTAGTACTTGAGGAACCCTAACCCTAATCTTAACCCTAACCCTAACCCTAACCCTAGCTTCAGCCTTATTTCAATGCAAGTCTATGGGGTGAAATTTCAGCTTTGTCCTAGAGACATGGGGCCACTTGCTCTTTCATCAGGAGCCCCCAAGAAGCGCCCACAGCAAATTTGGGGCTTCTAGTACTTGAGGAACCCTAACCCTAATCTTAACCCTAACCCTAACCCTAACCCTAGCTTCAGCCTTATTTCAATGCAAGTCTATGGGGTGAAATTTCAACTTTGTCCTAGAGACATGGGGCCACTTGCTCTTTCATCAGGAGCCCCCAAGAAGCGCCCACAGCAAATTTGGGGCTTCTAGTACTTGAGGAACCCTAACCCTAATCTTAACCCTAACCCTAACCCTAACCCTAGCTTCAGCCTTATTTCAATGCAAGTCTATGGGGTGAAATTTCAACTTTGTCCTAGAGACATGGGGCCACTTGCTCTTTCATCAGGAGCCCCCAAGAAGCGCCCACAGCAAATTTGGGGCTTCTAGTACTTGAGGAACCCTAACCCTAACCCTAGCTTTTCAGATGTTGGTGGACTCAAATGCACGACAACCACTGATGCAGTTTAAGAGGTTTATTTGAAGAGTAGAGGTCGGGCAGTCCAGGGTCGAGAACCAGTTCAGGCGATGAGAGAGGCAGGCGAGATCGGCGCCGGGGACGGGCGGAGGTCGATGACAGGATCCAGACGGGGCAGACGAGGAACGTAGTCCGAAGCGAGCAGGGTCGTTACCGGGGAGTCGGTCCGAGGGCGAGGCGAAGACAGGGTCGGGGACGGGCTGTGGTCAATCGGGGAACGAAGGAGTACAACAAGGAGACAGGCGCTGGATTACTGGTGCGATGCAAAAAAGATAATCTGGCAACGGGGGAACAAGGGAGAATGGTTAATAAAGGCTGTGCAGATCAAAGGCAAAGATTGTTGGCTATCAACATTAGAGAGGCGTTGGCTTGGAGACCATGACAAGCTTCAGCCTTATTTCAATGCAAGTCTATGGGGTGAAATTTCAACTTTGTCCTAGAGACATGGGGCCACTTGCTCTTTCATCAGGAGCCCCCAAGAAGCGCCCACAGCAAATTTGGGGCTTCTAGTACTTGAGGAACCCTAACCCTAATCTTAACCCTAACCCTAACCCTAACCCTAGCTTCAGCCTTATTTCAATGCAAGTCTATGGGGTGAAATTTCAACTTTGTCCTAGAGACATGGGGCCACTTGCTCTTTCATCAGGAGCCCCCAAGAAGCGCCCACAGCAAATTTGGGGCTTCTAGTACTTGAGGAACCCTAACCCTAATCTTAACCCTAACCCTAACCCTAACCCTAGCTTCAGCCTTATTTCAATGCAAGTCTATGGGGTGAAATTTCAACTTTGTCCTAGAGACATGGGGCCACTTGCTCTTTCATCAGGAGCCCCCAAGAAGCGCCCACAGCAAATTTGGGGCTTCTAGTACTTGAGGAACCCTAACCCTAATCTTAACCCTAACCCTAACCCTAACCCTAGCTTCAGCCTTATTTCAATGCAAGTCTATGGGGTGAAATTTCAACTTTGTCCTAGAGACATGGGGCCACTTGCTCTTTCATCAGGAGCCCCCAAGAAGCGCCCACAGCAAATTTGGGGCTTCTAGTACTTGAGGAACCCTAACCCTAATCTTAACCCTAACCCTAACCCTAACCCTAGCTTCAGCCTTATTTCAATGCAAGTCTATGGGGTGAAATTTCAACTTTGTCCTAGAGACATGGGGCCACTTGCTCTTTCATCAGGAGCCCCCAAGAAGCGCCCACAGCAAATTTGGGGCTTCTAGTACTTGAGGAACCCTAACCCTAATCTTAACCCTAACCCTAACCCTAACCCTAGCTTCAGCCTTATTTCAATGCAAGTCTATGGGGTGAAATTTCAACTTTGTCCTAGAGACATGGGGCCACTTGCTCTTTCATCAGGAGCCCCCAAGAAGCGCCCACAGCAAATTTGGGGCTTCTAGTACTTGAGGAACCCTAACCCTAATCTTAACCCTAACCCTAACCCTAACCCTAGCTTCAGCCTTATTTCAATGCAAGTCTATGGGGTGAAATTTCAACTTTGTCCTAGAGACATGGGGCCACTTGCTCTTTCATCAGGAGCCCCCAAGAAGCGCCCACAGCAAATTTGGGGCTTCTAGTACTTGAGGAACCCTAACCCTAACCCTAACCCTAGCTTCCGCCTTATTTCAATGCAAGTCTATGGGGTGAAATTTCAACTTTGTCCTAGAGACATGGGGCCACTTGCTCTTTCATCAGGAGCCCCCAAGAAGCGCCCACAGCAAATTTGGGGCTTCTAGTACTTGAGGAACCCTAACCCTAATCTTAACCCTAACCCTAACCCTAACCCTAGCTTCAGCCTTATTTCAATGCAAGTCTATGGGGTGAAATTTCAACTTTGTCCTAGAGACATGGGGCCACTTGCTCTTTCATCAGGAGCCCCCAAGAAGCGCCCACAGCAAATTTGGGGCTTCTAGTACTTGAGGAACCCTAACCCTAATCTTAACCCTAACCCTAACCCTAACCCTAGCTTCAGCCTTATTTCAATGCAAGTCTATGGGGTGAAATTTCAGCTTTGTCCTAGAGACATGGGGCCACTTGCTCTTTCATCAGGAGCCCCCAAGAAGCGCCCACAGCAAATTTGGGGCTTCTAGTACTTGAGGAACCCTAACCCTAATCTTAACCCTAACCCTAACCCTAACCCTAGCTTCAGCCTTATTTCAATGCAAGTCTATGGGGTGAAATTTCAACTTTGTCCTAGAGACATGGGGCCACTTGCTCTTTCATCAGGAGCCCCCAAGAAGCGCCCACAGCAAATTTGGGGCTTCTAGTACTTGAGGAACCCTAACCCTAATCTTAACCCTAACCCTAACCCTAACCCTAGCTTCAGCCTTATTTCAATGCAAGTCTATGGGGTGAAATTTCAACTTTGTCCTAGAGACATGGGGCCACTTGCTCTTTCATCAGGAGCCCCCAAGAAGCGCCCACAGCAAATTTGGGGCTTCTAGTACTTGAGGAACCCTAACCCTAATCTTAACCCTAACCCTAACCCTAACCCTAGCTTCAGCCTTATTTCAATGCAAGTCTATGGGGTGAAATTTCAACTTTGTCCTAGAGACATGGGGCCACTTGCTCTTTCATCAGGAGCCCCCAAGAAGCGCCCACAGCAAATTTGGGGCTTCTAGTACTTGAGGAACCCTAACCCTAATCTTAACCCTAACCCTAACCCTAACCCTAGCTTCAGCCTTATTTCAATGCAAGTCTATGGGGTGAAATTTCAACTTTGTCCTAGAGACATGGGGCCACTTGCTCTTTCATCAGGAGCCCCCAAGAAGCGCCCACAGCAAATTTGGGGCTTCTAGTACTTGAGGAACCCTAACCCTAACCCTAGCTTTTCAGATGTTGGTGGACTCAAATGCACGACAACCACTGATGCAGTTTAAGAGGTTTATTTGAAGAGTAGAGGTCGGGCAGTCCAGGGTCGAGAACCAGTTCAGGCGATGAGAGAGGCAGGCGAGATCGGCGCCGGGGACGGGCGGAGGTCGATGACAGGATCCAGACGGGGCAGACGAGGAACGTAGTCCGAAGCGAGCAGGGTCGTTACCGGGGAGTCGGTCCGAGGGCGAGGCGAAGACAGGGTCGGGGACGGGCTGTGGTCAATCGGGGAACGAAGGAGTACAACAAGGAGACAGGCGCTGGATTACTGGTGCGATGCAAAAAAGATAATCTGGCAACGGGGGAACAAGGGAGAATGGTTAATAAAGGCTGTGCAGATCAAAGGCAAAGATTGTTGGCTATCAACATTAGAGAGGCGTTGGCTTGGAGACCATGACAAGCTTCAGCCTTATTTCAATGCAAGTCTATGGGGTGAAATTTCAACTTTGTCCTAGAGACATGGGGCCACTTGCTCTTTCATCAGGAGCCCCCAAGAAGCGCCCACAGCAAATTTGGGGCTTCTAGTACTTGAGGAACCCTAACCCTAATCTTAACCCTAACCCTAACCCTAACCCTAGCTTCAGCCTTATTTCAATGCAAGTCTATGGGGTGAAATTTCAACTTTGTCCTAGAGACATGGGGCCACTTGCTCTTTCATCAGGAGCCCCCAAGAAGCGCCCACAGCAAATTTGGGGCTTCTAGTACTTGAGGAACCCTAACCCTAATCTTAACCCTAACCCTAACCCTAACCCTAGCTTCAGCCTTATTTCAATGCAAGTCTATGGGGTGAAATTTCAACTTTGTCCTAGAGACATGGGGCCACTTGCTCTTTCATCAGGAGCCCCCAAGAAGCGCCCACAGCAAATTTGGGGCTTCTAGTACTTGAGGAACCCTAACCCTAACCCTAACCCTAGCTTCAGCCTTATTTCAATTTAAGTCTATGGGGTGAAATTTCAACTTTGTCCTAGAGACATGGGGCCCCTTGCTCTTTCATCAGGAGCCCCCAAGAAGCGCCCACAGCAAATTTGGGGCTTCTAGTACTTGAGGAACCCTAACCCTAATCTTAACCCTAACACTAACCCTAACCCTAGCTTCAGCCTTATTTCAATGCAAGTCTATGGGGTGAAATTTCAACTTTGTCCTAGAGACATGGGGCCACTTGCTCTTTCATCAGGAGCCCCCAAGAAGCGCCCACAGCAAATTTGGGGCTTCTAGTACTTGAGGAACCCTAACCCTAATCTTAACCCTAACCCTAACCCTAACCCTAGCTTCAGCCTTATTTCAATGCAAGTCTATGGGGTGAAATTTCAACTTTGTCCTAGAGACATGGGGCCCCTTGCTCTTTCATCAGGAGCCCCCAAGAAGCGCCCACAGCAAATTTGGGGCTTCTAGTACTTGAGGAACCCTAACCCTAATCTTAACCCTAACCCTAACCCAAGCTTCAGCCTTATTTCAATGCAAGTCTATGGGGTGAAATTTCAACTTTGTCCTAGAGACATGGGGCCCCTTGCTCTTTCATCAGGAGCCCCCAAGAAGCGCCCACAGCAAATTTGGGGCTTCTAGTACTTGAGGAACCCTAACCCTAACCCTAACCCTAGCTTCAGCCTTATTTCAATTTAAGTCTATGGGGTGAAATTTCAACTTTGTCCTAGAGACATGGGGCCCCTTGCTCTTTCATCAGGAGCCCCCAAGAAGCGCCCACAGCAAATTTGGGGCTTCTAGTACTTGAGGAACCCTAACCCTAATCTTAACCCTAACCCTAACCCTAACCCTAGCTTCAGCCTTATTTCAATGCAAGTCTATGGGGTGAAATTTCAACTTTGTCCTAGAGACATGGGGCCCCTTGCTCTTTCATCAGGAGCCCCCAAGAAGCGCCCACAGCAAATTTGGGGCTTCTAGTACTTGAGGAACCCTAACCCTAACCCTAACCCTAGCTTCAGCCTTATTTCAATTTAAGTCTATGGGGTGAAATTTCAACTTTGTCCTAGAGACATGGGGCCCCTTGCTCTTTCATCAGGAGCCCCCAAGAAGCGCCCACAGCAAATTTGGGGCTTCTAGTACTTGAGGAACCCTAACCCTAATCTTAACCCTAACACTAACCCTAACCCTAGCTTCAGCCTTATTTCAATGCAAGTCTATGGGGTGAAATTTCAACTTTGTCCTAGAGACATGGGGCCACTTGCTCTTTCATCAGGAGCCCCCAAGAAGCGCCCACAGCAAATTTGGGGCTTCTAGTACTTGAGGAACCCTAACCCTAATCTTAACCCTAACCCTAACCCTAACCCTAGCTTCAGCCTTATTTCAATGCAAGTCTATGGGGTGAAATTTCAACTTTGTCCTAGAGACATGGGGCCCCTTGCTCTTTCATCAGGAGCCCCCAAGAAGCGCCCACAGCAAATTTGGGGCTTCTAGTACTTGAGGAACCCTAACCCTAATCTTAACCCTAACCCTAACCCAAGCTTCAGCCTTATTTCAATGCAAGTCTATGGGGTGAAATTTCAACTTTGTCCTAGAGACATGGGGCCCCTTGCTCTTTCATCAGGAGCCCCCAAGAAGCGCCCACAGCAAATTTGGGGCTTCTAGTACTTGAGGAACCCTAACCCTAACCCTAACCCTAGCTTCAGCCTTATTTCAATTTAAGTCTATGGGGTGAAATTTCAACTTTGTCCTAGAGACATGGGGCCCCTTGCTCTTTCATCAGGAGCCCCCAAGAAGCGCCCACAGCAAATTTGGGGCTTCTAGTACTTGAGGAACCCTAACCCTAATCTTAACCCTAACCCTAACCCTAACCCTAGCTTCAGCCTTATTTCAATGCAAGTCTATGGGGTGAAATTTCAACTTTGTCCTAGAGACATGGGGCCCCTTGCTCTTTCATCAGGAGCCCCCAAGAAGCGCCCACAGCAAATTTGGGGCTTCTAGTACTTGAGGAACCCTAACCCTAACCCTAACCCTAGCTTCAGCCTTATTTCAATTTAAGTCTATGGGGTGAAATTTCAACTTTGTCCTAGAGACATGGGGCCCCTTGCTCTTTCATCAGGAGCCCCCAAGAAGCGCCCACAGCAAATTTGGGGCTTCTAGTACTTGAGGAACCCTAACCCTAATCTTAACCCTAACCCTAACCCTAACCCTAGCTTCAGCCTTATTTCAATGCAAGTCTATGGGGTGAAATTTCAACTTTGTCCTAGAGACATGGGGCCACTTGCTCTTTCATCAGGAGCCCCCAAGAAGCGCCCACAGCAAATTTGGGGCTTCTAGTACTTGAGGAACCCTAACCCTAATCTTAACCCTAACCCTAACCCTAACCCTAGCTTCAGCCTTATTTCAATGCAAGTCTATGGGGTGAAATTTCAACTTTGTCCTAGAGACATGGGGCCACTTGCTCTTTCATCAGGAGCCCCCAAGAAGCGCCCACAGCAAATTTGGGGCTTCTAGTACTTGAGGAACCCTAACCCTAATCTTAACCCTAACCCTAACCCTAACCCTAGCTTCAGCCTTATTTCAATGCAAGTCTATGGGGTGAAATTTCAACTTTGTCCTAGAGACATGGGGCCACTTGCTCTTTCATCAGGAGCCCCCAAGAAGCGCCCACAGCAAATTTGGGGCTTCTAGTACTTGAGGAACCCTAACCCTAATCTTAACCCTAACCCTAACCCTAACCCTAGCTTCAGCCTTATTTCAATGCAAGTCTATGGGGTGAAATTTCAACTTTGTCCTAGAGACATGGGGCCACTTGCTCTTTCATCAGGAGCCCCCAAGAAGCGCCCACAGCAAATTTGGGGCTTCTAGTACTTGAGGAACCCTAACCCTAATCTTAACCCTAACCCTAACCCTAACCCTAGCTTCAGCCTTATTTCAATGCAAGTCTATGGGGTGAAATTTCAACTTTGTCCTAGAGACATGGGGCCACTTGCTCTTTCATCAGGAGCCCCCAAGAAGCGCCCACAGCAAATTTGGGGCTTCTAGTACTTGAGGAACCCTAACCCTAATCTTAACCCTAACCCTAACCCTAACCCTAGCTTCAGCCTTATTTCAATGCAAGTCTATGGGGTGAAATTTCAACTTTGTCCTAGAGACATGGGGCCACTTGCTCTTTCATCAGGAGCCCCCAAGAAGCGCCCACAGCAAATTTGGGGCTTCTAGTACTTGAGGAACCCTAACCCTAATCTTAACCCTAACCCTAACCCTAACCCTAGCTTCAGCCTTATTTCAATGCAAGTCTATGGGGTGAAATTTCAACTTTGTCCTAGAGACATGGGGCCACTTGCTCTTTCATCAGGAGCCCCCAAGAAGCGCCCACAGCAAATTTGGGGCTTCTAGTACTTGAGGAACCCTAACCCTAACCCTAGCTTTTCAGATGTTGGTGGACTCAAATGCACGACAACCACTGATGCAGTTTAAGAGGTTTATTTGAAGAGTAGAGGTCGGGCAGTCCAGGGTCGAGAACCAGTTCAGGCGATGAGAGAGGCAGGCGAGATCGGCGCCGGGGACGGGCGGAGGTCGATGACAGGATCCAGACGGGGCAGACGAGGAACGTAGTCCGAAGCGAGCAGGGTCGTTACCGGGGAGTCGGTCCGAGGGCGAGGCGAAGACAGGGTCGGGGACGGGCTGTGGTCAATCGGGGAACGAAGGAGTACAACAAGGAGACAGGCGCTGGATTACTGGTGCGATGCAAAAAAGATAATCTGGCAACGGGGGAACAAGGGAGAATGGTTAATAAAGGCTGTGCAGATCAAAGGCAAAGATTGTTGGCTATCAACATTAGAGAGGCGTTGGCTTGGAGACCATGACAAGCTTCAGCCTTATTTCAATGCAAGTCTATGGGGTGAAATTTCAACTTTGTCCTAGAGACATGGGGCCACTTGCTCTTTCATCAGGAGCCCCCAAGAAGCGCCCACAGCAAATTTGGGGCTTCTAGTACTTGAGGAACCCTAACCCTAATCTTAACCCTAACCCTAACCCTAACCCTAGCTTCAGCCTTATTTCAATGCAAGTCTATGGGGTGAAATTTCAACTTTGTCCTAGAGACATGGGGCCACTTTCTCTTTCATCAGGAGCCCCCAAGAAGCGCCCACAGCAAATTTGGGGCTTCTAGTACTTGAGGAACCCTAACCCTAATCTTAACCCTAACCCTAACCCTAACCCTAGCTTCAGCCTTATTTCAATGCAAGTCTATGGGGTGAAATTTCAACTTTGTCCTAGAGACATGGGGCCACTTGCTCTTTCATCAGGAGCCCCCAAGAAGCGCCCACAGCAAATTTGGGGCTTCTAGTACTTGAGGAACCCTAACCCTAACCCTAACCCTAGCTTCAGCCTTATTTCAATTTAAGTCTATGGGGTGAAATTTCAACTTTGTCCTAGAGACATGGGGCCCCTTGCTCTTTCATCAGGAGCCCCCAAGAAGCGCCCACAGCAAATTTGGGGCTTCTAGTACTTGAGGAACCCTAACCCTAATCTTAACCCTAACACTAACCCTAACCCTAGCTTCAGCCTTATTTCAATGCAAGTCTATGCGGTGAAATTTCAACTTTGTCCTAGAGACATGGGGCCACTTGCTCTTTCATCAGGAGCCCCCAAGAAGCGCCCACAGCAAATTTGGGGCTTCTAGTACTTGAGGAACCCTAACCCTAATCTTAACCCTAACCCTAACCCTAACCCTAGCTTCAGCCTTATTTCAATGCAAGTCTATGGGGTGAAATTTCAACTTTGTCCTAGAGACATGGGGCCACTTGCTCTTTCATCAGGAGCCCCCAAGAAGCGCCCACAGCAAATTTGGGGCTTCTAGTACTTGAGGAACCCTAACCCTAATCTTAACCCTAACCCTAACCCTAACCCTAGCTTCAGCCTTATTTCAATGCAAGTCTATGGGGTGAAATTTCAACTTTGTCCTAGAGACATGGGGCCACTTTCTCTTTCATCAGGAGCCCCCAAGAAGCGCCCACAGCAAATTTGGGGCTTCTAGTACTTGAGGAACCCTAACCCTAATCTTAACCCTAACCCTAACCCTAGCTTCAGCCTTATTTCAATGCAAGTCTATGGGGTGAAATTTCAACTTTGTCCTAGAGACATGGGGCCCCTTGCTCTTTCATCAGGAGCCCCCAAGAAGCGCCCACAGCAAATTTGGGGCTTCTAGTACTTGAGGAACCCTAACCCTAATCTTAACCCTAACCCTAACCCAAGCTTCAGCCTTATTTCAATGCAAGTCTATGGGGTGAAATTTCAACTTTGTCCTAGAGACATGGGGCCCCTTGCTCTTTCATCAGGAGCCCCCAAGAAGCGCCCACAGCAAATTTGGGGCTTCTAGTACTTGAGGAACCCTAACCCTAACCCTAACCCTAGCTTCAGCCTTATTTCAATTTAAGTCTATGGGGTGAAATTTCAACTTTGTCCTAGAGACATGGGGCCCCTTGCTCTTTCATCAGGAGCCCCCAAGAAGCGCCCACAGCAAATTTGGGGCTTCTAGTACTTGAGGAACCCTAACCCTAATCTTAACCCTAACCCTAACCCTAACCCTAGCTTCAGCCTTATTTCAATGCAAGTCTATGGGGTGAAATTTCAACTTTGTCCTAGAGACATGGGGCCCCTTGCTCTTTCATCAGGAGCCCCCAAGAAGCGCCCACAGCAAATTTGGGGCTTCTAGTACTTGAGGAACCCTAACCCTAACCCTAACCCTAGCTTCAGCCTTATTTCAATTTAAGTCTATGGGGTGAAATTTCAACTTTGTCCTAGAGACATGGGGCCCCTTGCTCTTTCATCAGGAGCCCCCAAGAAGCGCCCACAGCAAATTTGGGGCTTCTAGTACTTGAGGAACCCTAACCCTAATCTTAACCCTAACCCTAACCCTAACCCTAGCTTCAGCCTTATTTCAATGCAAGTCTATGGGGTGAAATTTCAACTTTGTCCTAGAGACATGGGGCCACTTGCTCTTTCATCAGGAGCCCCCAAGAAGCGCCCACAGCAAATTTGGGGCTTCTAGTACTTGAGGAACCCTAACCCTAATCTTAACCCTAACCCTAACCCTAACCCTAGCTTCAGCCTTATTTCAATGCAAGTCTATGGGGTGAAATTTCAACTTTGTCCTAGAGACATGGGGCCACTTGCTCTTTCATCAGGAGCCCCCAAGAAGCGCCCACAGCAAATTTGGGGCTTCTAGTACTTGAGGAACCCTAACCCTAATCTTAACCCTAACCCTAACCCTAACCCTAGCTTCAGCCTTATTTCAATGCAAGTCTATGGGGTGAAATTTCAACTTTGTCCTAGAGACATGGGGCCACTTGCTCTTTCATCAGGAGCCCCCAAGAAGCGCCCACAGCAAATTTGGGGCTTCTAGTACTTGAGGAACCCTAACCCTAATCTTAACCCTAACCCTAACCCTAACCCTAGCTTCAGCCTTATTTCAATGCAAGTCTATGGGGTGAAATTTCAACTTTGTCCTAGAGACATGGGGCCACTTGCTCTTTCATCAGGAGCCCCCAAGAAGCGCCCACAGCAAATTTGGGGCTTCTAGTACTTGAGGAACCCTAACCCTAATCTTAACCCTAACCCTAACCCTAACCCTAGCTTCAGCCTTATTTCAATGCAAGTCTATGGGGTGAAATTTCAACTTTGTCCTAGAGACATGGGGCCACTTGCTCTTTCATCAGGAGCCCCCAAGAAGCGCCCACAGCAAATTTGGGGCTTCTAGTACTTGAGGAACCCTAACCCTAATCTTAACCCTAACCCTAACCCTAACCCTAGCTTCAGCCTTATTTCAATGCAAGTCTATGGGGTGAAATTTCAACTTTGTCCTAGAGACATGGGGCCACTTGCTCTTTCATCAGGAGCCCCCAAGAAGCGCCCACAGCAAATTTGGGGCTTCTAGTACTTGAGGAACCCTAACCCTAATCTTAACCCTAACCCTAACCCTAACCCTAGCTTCAGCCTTATTTCAATGCAAGTCTATGGGGTGAAATTTCAACTTTGTCCTAGAGACATGGGGCCACTTGCTCTTTCATCAGGAGCCCCCAAGAAGCGCCCACAGCAAATTTGGGGCTTCTAGTACTTGAGGAACCCTAACCCTAATCTTAACCCTAACCCTAACCCTAACCCTAGCTTCAGCCTTATTTCAATGCAAGTCTATGGGGTGAAATTTCAACTTTGTCCTAGAGACATGGGGCCACTTGCTCTTTCATCAGGAGCCCCCAAGAAGCGCCCACAGCAAATTTGGGGCTTCTAGTACTTGAGGAACCCTAACCCTAATCTTAACCCTAACCCTAACCCTAACCCTAGCTTCAGCCTTATTTCAATGCAAGTCTATGGGGTGAAATTTCAACTTTGTCCTAGAGACATGGGGCCACTTGCTCTTTCATCAGGAGCCCCCAAGAAGCGCCCACAGCAAATTTGGGGCTTCTAGTACTTGAGGAACCCTAACCCTAATCTTAACCCTAACCCTAACCCTAACCCTAGCTTCAGCCTTATTTCAATGCAAGTCTATGGGGTGAAATTTCAACTTTGTCCTAGAGACATGGGGCCACTTGCTCTTTCATCAGGAGCCCCCAAGAAGCGCCCACAGCAAATTTGGGGCTTCTAGTACTTGAGGAACCCTAACCCTAACCCTAACCCTAGCTTCCGCCTTATTTCAATGCAAGTCTATGGGGTGAAATTTCAACTTTGTCCTAGAGACATGAGGCCACTTGCTCTTTCATCAGGAGCCCCCAAGAAGCGCCCACAGCAAATTTGGGGCTTCTAGTACTTGAGGAACCCTAACCCTAATCTTAACCCTAACCCTAACCCTAACCCTAGCTTCAGCCTTATTTCAATGCAAGTCTATGGGGTGAAATTTCAGCTTTGTCCTAGAGACATGGGGCCACTTGCTCTTTCATCAGGAGCCCCCAAGAAGCGCCCACAGCAAATTTGGGGCTTCTAGTACTTGAGGAACCCTAACCCTAATCTTAACCCTAACCCTAACCCTAACCCTAGCTTCAGCCTTATTTCAATGCAAGTCTATGGGGTGAAATTTCAACTTTGTCCTAGAGACATGGGGCCACTTGCTCTTTCATCAGGAGCCCCCAAGAAGCGCCCACAGCAAATTTGGGGCTTCTAGTACTTGAGGAACCCTAACCCTAACCCTAACCCTAGCTTCCGCCTTATTTCAATGCAAGTCTATGGGGTGAAATTTCAACTTTGTCCTAGAGACATGGGGCCACTTGCTCTTTCATCAGGAGCCCCCAAGAAGCGCCCACAGCAAATTTGGGGCTTCTAGTACTTGAGGAACCCTAACCCTAATCTTAACCCTAACCCTAACCCTAACCCTAGCTTCAGCCTTATTTCAATGCAAGTCTATGGGGTGAAATTTCAACTTTGTCCTAGAGACATGGGGCCACTTTCTCTTTCATCAGGAGCCCCCAAGAAGCGCCCACAGCAAATTTGGGGCTTCTAGTACTTGAGGAACCCTAACCCTAATCTTAACCCTAACCCTAACCCTAACCCTAGCTTCAGCCTTATTTCAATGCAAGTCTATGCGGTGAAATTTCAACTTTGTCCTAGAGACATGGGGCCACTTGCTCTTTCATCAGGAGCCCCCAAGAAGCGCCCACAGCAAATTTGGGGCTTCTAGTACTTGAGGAACCCTAACCCTAATCTTAACCCTAACCCTAACCCTAACCCTAGCTTCAGCCTTATTTCAATGCAAGTCTATGGGGTGAAATTTCAACTTTGTCCTAGAGACATGGGGCCACTTGCTCTTTCATCAGGAGCCCCCAAGAAGCGCCCACAGCAAATTTGGGGCTTCTAGTACTTGAGGAACCCTAACCCTAATCTTAACCCTAACCCTAACCCTAACCCTAGCTTCAGCCTTATTTCAATGCAAGTCTATGGGGTGAAATTTCAACTTTGTCCTAGAGACATGGGGCCACTTGCTCTTTCATCAGGAGCCCCCAAGAAGCGCCCACAGCAAATTTGGGGCTTCTAGTACTTGAGGAACCCTAACCCTAATCTTAACCCTAACCCTAACCCTAACCCTAGCTTCAGCCTTATTTCAATGCAAGTCTATGGGGTGAAATTTCAACTTTGTCCTAGAGACATGGGGCCCCTTGCTCTTTCATCAGGAGCCCCCAAGAAGCGCCCACAGCAAATTTGGGGCTTCTAGTACTTGAGGAACCCTAACCCTAACCCTAACCCTAGCTTCAGCCTTATTTCAATTTAAGTCTATGGGGTGAAATTTCAACTTTGTCCTAGAGACATGGGGCCCCTTGCTCTTTCATCAGGAGCCCCCAAGAAGCGCCCACAGCAAATTTGGGGCTTCTAGTACTTGAGGAACCCTAACCCTAATCTTAACCCTAACACTAACCCTAACCCTAGCTTCAGCCTTATTTCAATGCAAGTCTATGCGGTGAAATTTCAACTTTGTCCTAGAGACATGGGGCCACTTGCTCTTTCATCAGGAGCCCCCAAGAAGCGCCCACAGCAAATTTGGGGCTTCTAGTACTTGAGGAACCCTAACCCTAATCTTAACCCTAACCCTAACCCTAACCCTAGCTTCAGCCTTATTTCAATGCAAGTCTATGGGGTGAAATTTCAACTTTGTCCTAGAGACATGGGGCCACTTGCTCTTTCATCAGGAGCCCCCAAGAAGCGCCCACAGCAAATTTGGGGCTTCTAGTACTTGAGGAACCCTAACCCTAATCTTAACCCTAACCCTAACCCTAACCCTAGCTTCAGCCTTATTTCAATGCAAGTCTATGGGGTGAAATTTCAACTTTGTCCTAGAGACATGGGGCCACTTGCTCTTTCATCAGGAGCCCCCAAGAAGCGCCCACAGCAAATTTGGGGCTTCTAGTACTTGAGGAACCCTAACCCTAATCTTAACCCTAACCCTAACCCTAACCCTAGCTTCAGCCTTATTTCAATGCAAGTCTATGGGGTGAAATTTCAACTTTGTCCTAGAGACATGGGGCCCCTTGCTCTTTCATCAGGAGCCCCCAAGAAGCGCCCACAGCAAATTTGGGGCTTCTAGTACTTGAGGAACCCTAACCCTAATCTTAACCCTAACCCTAACCCAAGCTTCAGCCTTATTTCAATGCAAGTCTATGGGGTGAAATTTCAACTTTGTCCTAGAGACATGGGGCCCCTTGCTCTTTCATCAGGAGCCCCCAAGAAGCGCCCACAGCAAATTTGGGGCTTCTAGTACTTGAGGAACCCTAACCCTAACCCTAACCCTAGCTTCAGCCTTATTTCAATTTAAGTCTATGGGGTGAAATTTCAACTTTGTCCTAGAGACATGGGGCCCCTTGCTCTTTCATCAGGAGCCCCCAAGAAGCGCCCACAGCAAATTTGGGGCTTCTAGTACTTGAGGAACCCTAACCCTAATCTTAACCCTAACCCTAACCCTAACCCTAGCTTCAGCCTTATTTCAATGCAAGTCTATGGGGTGAAATTTCAACTTTGTCCTAGAGACATGGGGCCCCTTGCTCTTTCATCAGGAGCCCCCAAGAAGCGCCCACAGCAAATTTGGGGCTTCTAGTACTTGAGGAACCCTAACCCTAACCCTAACCCTAGCTTCAGCCTTATTTCAATTTAAGTCTATGGGGTGAAATTTCAACTTTGTCCTAGAGACATGGGGCCCCTTGCTCTTTCATCAGGAGCCCCCAAGAAGCGCCCACAGCAAATTTGGGGCTTCTAGTACTTGAGGAACCCTAACCCTAATCTTAACCCTAACCCTAACCCTAACCCTAGCTTCAGCCTTATTTCAATGCAAGTCTATGGGGTGAAATTTCAACTTTGTCCTAGAGACATGGGGCCACTTGCTCTTTCATCAGGAGCCCCCAAGAAGCGCCCACAGCAAATTTGGGGCTTCTAGTACTTGAGGAACCCTAACCCTAATCTTAACCCTAACCCTAACCCTAACCCTAGCTTCAGCCTTATTTCAATGCAAGTCTATGGGGTGAAATTTCAACTTTGTCCTAGAGACATGGGGCCACTTGCTCTTTCATCAGGAGCCCCCAAGAAGCGCCCACAGCAAATTTGGGGCTTCTAGTACTTGAGGAACCCTAACCCTAATCTTAACCCTAACCCTAACCCTAACCCTAGCTTCAGCCTTATTTCAATGCAAGTCTATGGGGTGAAATTTCAACTTTGTCCTAGAGACATGGGGCCACTTGCTCTTTCATCAGGAGCCCCCAAGAAGCGCCCACAGCAAATTTGGGGCTTCTAGTACTTGAGGAACCCTAACCCTAATCTTAACCCTAACCCTAACCCTAACCCTAGCTTCAGCCTTATTTCAATGCAAGTCTATGGGGTGAAATTTCAACTTTGTCCTAGAGACATGGGGCCACTTGCTCTTTCATCAGGAGCCCCCAAGAAGCGCCCACAGCAAATTTGGGGCTTCTAGTACTTGAGGAACCCTAACCCTAATCTTAACCCTAACCCTAACCCTAACCCTAGCTTCAGCCTTATTTCAATGCAAGTCTATGGGGTGAAATTTCAACTTTGTCCTAGAGACATGGGGCCACTTGCTCTTTCATCAGGAGCCCCCAAGAAGCGCCCACAGCAAATTTGGGGCTTCTAGTACTTGAGGAACCCTAACCCTAATCTTAACCCTAACCCTAACCCTAACCCTAGCTTCAGCCTTATTTCAATGCAAGTCTATGGGGTGAAATTTCAACTTTGTCCTAGAGACATGGGGCCACTTGCTCTTTCATCAGGAGCCCCCAAGAAGCGCCCACAGCAAATTTGGGGCTTCTAGTACTTGAGGAACCCTAACCCTAATCTTAACCCTAACCCTAACCCTAACCCTAGCTTCAGCCTTATTTCAATGCAAGTCTATGGGGTGAAATTTCAACTTTGTCCTAGAGACATGGGGCCACTTGCTCTTTCATCAGGAGCCCCCAAGAAGCGCCCACAGCAAATTTGGGGCTTCTAGTACTTGAGGAACCCTAACCCTAATCTTAACCCTAACCCTAACCCTAACCCTAGCTTCAGCCTTATTTCAATGCAAGTCTATGGGGTGAAATTTCAACTTTGTCCTAGAGACATGGGGCCACTTGCTCTTTCATCAGGAGCCCCCAAGAAGCGCCCACAGCAAATTTGGGGCTTCTAGTACTTGAGGAACCCTAACCCTAATCTTAACCCTAACCCTAACCCTAACCCTAGCTTCAGCCTTATTTCAATGCAAGTCTATGGGGTGAAATTTCAACTTTGTCCTAGAGACATGGGGCCACTTGCTCTTTCATCAGGAGCCCCCAAGAAGCGCCCACAGCAAATTTGGGGCTTCTAGTACTTGAGGAACCCTAACCCTAATCTTAACCCTAACCCTAACCCTAACCCTAGCTTCAGCCTTATTTCAATGCAAGTCTATGGGGTGAAATTTCAACTTTGTCCTAGAGACATGGGGCCACTTGCTCTTTCATCAGGAGCCCCCAAGAAGCGCCCACAGCAAATTTGGGGCTTCTAGTACTTGAGGAACCCTAACCCTAATCTTAACCCTAACCCTAACCCTAACCCTAGCTTCAGCCTTATTTCAATGCAAGTCTATGGGGTGAAATTTCAACTTTGTCCTAGAGACATGGGGCCACTTGCTCTTTCATCAGGAGCCCCCAAGAAGCGCCCACAGCAAATTTGGGGCTTCTAGTACTTGAGGAACCCTAACCCTAATCTTAACCCTAACCCTAACCCTAACCCTAGCTTCAGCCTTATTTCAATGCAAGTCTATGGGGTGAAATTTCAACTTTGTCCTAGAGACATGGGGCCACTTGCTCTTTCATCAGGAGCCCCCAAGAAGCGCCCACAGCAAATTTGGGGCTTCTAGTACTTGAGGAACCCTAACCCTAATCTTAACCCTAACCCTAACCCTAACCCTAGCTTCAGCCTTATTTCAATGCAAGTCTATGGGGTGAAATTTCAACTTTGTCCTAGAGACATGGGGCCACTTGCTCTTTCATCAGGAGCCCCCAAGAAGCGCCCACAGCAAATTTGGGGCTTCTAGTACTTGAGGAACCCTAACCCTAATCTTAACCCTAACCCTAACCCTAACCCTAGCTTCAGCCTTATTTCAATGCAAGTCTATGGGGTGAAATTTCAACTTTGTCCTAGAGACATGGGGCCACTTGCTCTTTCATCAGGAGCCCCCAAGAAGCGCCCACAGCAAATTTGGGGCTTCTAGTACTTGAGGAACCCTAACCCTAACCCTAACCCTAGCTTCCGCCTTATTTCAATGCAAGTCTATGGGGTGAAATTTCAACTTTGTCCTAGAGACATGAGGCCACTTGCTCTTTCATCAGGAGCCCCCAAGAAGCGCCCACAGCAAATTTGGGGCTTCTAGTACTTGAGGAACCCTAACCCTAATCTTAACCCTAACCCTAACCCTAACCCTAGCTTCAGCCTTATTTCAATGCAAGTCTATGGGGTGAAATTTCAGCTTTGTCCTAGAGACATGGGGCCACTTGCTCTTTCATCAGGAGCCCCCAAGAAGCGCCCACAGCAAATTTGGGGCTTCTAGTACTTGAGGAACCCTAACCCTAATCTTAACCCTAACCCTAACCCTAACCCTAGCTTCAGCCTTATTTCAATGCAAGTCTATGGGGTGAAATTTCAACTTTGTCCTAGAGACATGGGGCCACTTGCTCTTTCATCAGGAGCCCCCAAGAAGCGCCCACAGCAAATTTGGGGCTTCTAGTACTTGAGGAACCCTAACCCTAACCCTAACCCTAGCTTCCGCCTTATTTCAATGCAAGTCTATGGGGTGAAATTTCAACTTTGTCCTAGAGACATGGGGCCACTTGCTCTTTCATCAGGAGCCCCCAAGAAGCGCCCACAGCAAATTTGGGGCTTCTAGTACTTGAGGAACCCTAACCCTAATCTTAACCCTAACCCTAACCCTAACCCTAGCTTCAGCCTTATTTCAATGCAAGTCTATGGGGTGAAATTTCAACTTTGTCCTAGAGACATGGGGCCACTTGCTCTTTCATCAGGAGCCCCCAAGAAGCGCCCACAGCAAATTTGGGGCTTCTAGTACTTGAGGAACCCTAACCCTAATCTTAACCCTAACCCTAACCCTAACCCTAGCTTCAGCCTTATTTCAATGCAAGTCTATGGGGTGAAATTTCAACTTTGTCCTAGAGACATGGGGCCACTTGCTCTTTCATCAGGAGCCCCCAAGAAGCGCCCACAGCAAATTTGGGGCTTCTAGTACTTGAGGAACCCTAACCCTAATCTTAACCCTAACCCTAACCCTAACCCTAGCTTCAGCCTTATTTCAATGCAAGTCTATGGGGTGAAATTTCAACTTTGTCCTAGAGACATGGGGCCACTTGCTCTTTCATCAGGAGCCCCCAAGAAGCGCCCACAGCAAATTTGGGGCTTCTAGTACTTGAGGAACCCTAACCCTAATCTTAACCCTAACCCTAACCCTAACCCTAGCTTCAGCCTTATTTCAATGCAAGTCTATGGGGTGAAATTTCAACTTTGTCCTAGAGACATGGGGCCACTTGCTCTTTCATCAGGAGCCCCCAAGAAGCGCCCACAGCAAATTTGGGGCTTCTAGTACTTGAGGAACCCTAACCCTAATCTTAACCCTAACCCTAACCCTAACCCTAGCTTCAGCCTTATTTCAATGCAAGTCTATGGGGTGAAATTTCAACTTTGTCCTAGAGACATGGGGCCACTTGCTCTTTCATCAGGAGCCCCCAAGAAGCGCCCACAGCAAATTTGGGGCTTCTAGTACTTGAGGAACCCTAACCCTAACCCTAGCTTTTCAGATGTTGGTGGACTCAAATGCACGACAACCACTGATGCAGTTTAAGAGGTTTATTTGAAGAGTAGAGGTCGGGCAGTCCAGGGTCGAGAACCAGTTCAGGCGATGAGAGAGGCAGGCGAGATCGGCGCCGGGGACGGGCGGAGGTCGATGACAGGATCCAGACGGGGCAGACGAGGAACGTAGTCCGAAGCGAGCAGGGTCGTTACCGGGGAGTCGGTCCGAGGGCGAGGTGAAGACAGGGTCGGGGACGGGCTGTGGTCAATCGGGGAACGAAGGAGTACAACAAGGAGACAGGCGCTGGATTACTGGTGCGATGCAAAAAAGATAATCTGGCAACGGGGGAACAAGGGAGAATGGTTAATAAAGGCTGTGCAGATCAAAGGCAAAGATTGTTGGCTATCAACATTAGAGAGGCGTTGGCTTGGAGACCATGACAAGCTTCAGCCTTATTTCAATGCAAGTCTATGGGGTGAAATTTCAACTTTGTCCTAGAGACATGGGGCCACTTGCTCTTTCATCAGGAGCCCCCAAGAAGCGCCCACAGCAAATTTGGGGCTTCTAGTACTTGAGGAACCCTAACCCTAATCTTAACCCTAACCCTAACCCTAACCCTAGCTTCAGCCTTATTTCAATGCAAGTCTATGGGGTGAAATTTCAACTTTGTCCTAGAGACATGGGGCCACTTGCTCTTTCATCAGGAGCCCCCAAGAAGCGCCCACAGCAAATTTGGGGCTTCTAGTACTTGAGGAACCCTAACCCTAATCTTAACCCTAACCCTAACCCTAACCCTAGCTTCAGCCTTATTTCAATGCAAGTCTATGGGGTGAAATTTCAACTTTGTCCTAGAGACATGGGGCCACTTGCTCTTTCATCAGGAGCCCCCAAGAAGCGCCCACAGCAAATTTGGGGCTTCTAGTACTTGAGGAACCCTAACCCTAACCCTAACCCTAGCTTCAGCCTTATTTCAATTTAAGTCTATGGGGTGAAATTTCAACTTTGTCCTAGAGACATGGGGCCCCTTGCTCTTTCATCAGGAGCCCCCAAGAAGCGCCCACAGCAAATTTGGGGCTTCTAGTACTTGAGGAACCCTAACCCTAATCTTAACCCTAACACTAACCCTAACCCTAGCTTCAGCCTTATTTCAATGCAAGTCTATGCGGTGAAATTTCAACTTTGTCCTAGAGACATGGGGCCACTTGCTCTTTCATCAGGAGCCCCCAAGAAGCGCCCACAGCAAATTTGGGGCTTCTAGTACTTGAGGAACCCTAACCCTAATCTTAACCCTAACCCTAACCCTAACCCTAGCTTCAGCCTTATTTCAATGCAAGTCTATGGGGTGAAATTTCAACTTTGTCCTAGAGACATGGGGCCACTTGCTCTTTCATCAGGAGCCCCCAAGAAGCGCCCACAGCAAATTTGGGGCTTCTAGTACTTGAGGAACCCTAACCCTAATCTTAACCCTAACCCTAACCCTAACCCTAGCTTCAGCCTTATTTCAATGCAAGTCTATGGGGTGAAATTTCAACTTTGTCCTAGAGACATGGGGCCACTTGCTCTTTCATCAGGAGCCCCCAAGAAGCGCCCACAGCAAATTTGGGGCTTCTAGTACTTGAGGAACCCTAACCCTAATCTTAACCCTAACCCTAACCCTAACCCTAGCTTCAGCCTTATTTCAATGCAAGTCTATGGGGTGAAATTTCAACTTTGTCCTAGAGACATGGGGCCCCTTGCTCTTTCATCAGGAGCCCCCAAGAAGCGCCCACAGCAAATTTGGGGCTTCTAGTACTTGAGGAACCCTAACCCTAATCTTAACCCTAACCCTAACCCAAGCTTCAGCCTTATTTCAATGCAAGTCTATGGGGTGAAATTTCAACTTTGTCCTAGAGACATGGGGCCCCTTGCTCTTTCATCAGGAGCCCCCAAGAAGCGCCCACAGCAAATTTGGGGCTTCTAGTACTTGAGGAACCCTAACCCTAACCCTAACCCTAGCTTCAGCCTTATTTCAATTTAAGTCTATGGGGTGAAATTTCAACTTTGTCCTAGAGACATGGGGCCCCTTGCTCTTTCATCAGGAGCCCCCAAGAAGCGCCCACAGCAAATTTGGGGCTTCTAGTACTTGAGGAACCCTAACCCTAATCTTAACCCTAACCCTAACCCTAACCCTAGCTTCAGCCTTATTTCAATGCAAGTCTATGGGGTGAAATTTCAACTTTGTCCTAGAGACATGGGGCCCCTTGCTCTTTCATCAGGAGCCCCCAAGAAGCGCCCACAGCAAATTTGGGGCTTCTAGTACTTGAGGAACCCTAACCCTAACCCTAACCCTAGCTTCAGCCTTATTTCAATTTAAGTCTATGGGGTGAAATTTCAACTTTGTCCTAGAGACATGGGGCCCCTTGCTCTTTCATCAGGAGCCCCCAAGAAGCGCCCACAGCAAATTTGGGGCTTCTAGTACTTGAGGAACCCTAACCCTAATCTTAACCCTAACCCTAACCCTAACCCTAGCTTCAGCCTTATTTCAATGCAAGTCTATGGGGTGAAATTTCAACTTTGTCCTAGAGACATGGGGCCACTTGCTCTTTCATCAGGAGCCCCCAAGAAGCGCCCACAGCAAATTTGGGGCTTCTAGTACTTGAGGAACCCTAACCCTAATCTTAACCCTAACCCTAACCCTAACCCTAGCTTCAGCCTTATTTCAATGCAAGTCTATGGGGTGAAATTTCAACTTTGTCCTAGAGACATGGGGCCACTTGCTCTTTCATCAGGAGCCCCCAAGAAGCGCCCACAGCAAATTTGGGGCTTCTAGTACTTGAGGAACCCTAACCCTAATCTTAACCCTAACCCTAACCCTAACCCTAGCTTCAGCCTTATTTCAATGCAAGTCTATGGGGTGAAATTTCAACTTTGTCCTAGAGACATGGGGCCACTTGCTCTTTCATCAGGAGCCCCCAAGAAGCGCCCACAGCAAATTTGGGGCTTCTAGTACTTGAGGAACCCTAACCCTAATCTTAACCCTAACCCTAACCCTAACCCTAGCTTCAGCCTTATTTCAATGCAAGTCTATGGGGTGAAATTTCAACTTTGTCCTAGAGACATGGGGCCACTTGCTCTTTCATCAGGAGCCCCCAAGAAGCGCCCACAGCAAATTTGGGGCTTCTAGTACTTGAGGAACCCTAACCCTAATCTTAACCCTAACCCTAACCCTAACCCTAGCTTCAGCCTTATTTCAATGCAAGTCTATGGGGTGAAATTTCAGCTTTGTCCTAGAGACATGGGGCCACTTGCTCTTTCATCAGGAGCCCCCAAGAAGCGCCCACAGCAAATTTGGGGCTTCTAGTACTTGAGGAACCCTAACCCTAATCTTAACCCTAACCCTAACCCTAACCCTAGCTTCAGCCTTATTTCAATGCAAGTCTATGGGGTGAAATTTCAACTTTGTCCTAGAGACATGGGGCCACTTGCTCTTTCATCAGGAGCCCCCAAGAAGCGCCCACAGCAAATTTGGGGCTTCTAGTACTTGAGGAACCCTAACCCTAACCCTAACCCTAGCTTCCGCCTTATTTCAATGCAAGTCTATGGGGTGAAATTTCAACTTTGTCCTAGAGACATGGGGCCACTTGCTCTTTCATCAGGAGCCCCCAAGAAGCGCCCACAGCAAATTTGGGGCTTCTAGTACTTGAGGAACCCTAACCCTAATCTTAACCCTAACCCTAACCCTAACCCTAGCTTCAGCCTTATTTCAATGCAAGTCTATGGGGTGAAATTTCAACTTTGTCCTAGAGACATGGGGCCACTTGCTCTTTCATCAGGAGCCCCCAAGAAGCGCCCACAGCAAATTTGGGGCTTCTAGTACTTGAGGAACCCTAACCCTAACCCTAACCCTAGCTTCAGCCTTATTTCAATTTAAGTCTATGGGGTGAAATTTCAACTTTGTCCTAGAGACATGGGGCCCCTTGCTCTTTCATCAGGAGCCCCCAAGAAGCGCCCACAGCAAATTTGGGGCTTCTAGTACTTGAGGAACCCTAACCCTAATCTTAACCCTAACACTAACCCTAACCCTAGCTTCAGCCTTATTTCAATGCAAGTCTATGCGGTGAAATTTCAACTTTGTCCTAGAGACATGGGGCCACTTGCTCTTTCATCAGGAGCCCCCAAGAAGCGCCCACAGCAAATTTGGGGCTTCTAGTACTTGAGGAACCCTAACCCTAATCTTAACCCTAACCCTAACCCTAACCCTAGCTTCAGCCTTATTTCAATGCAAGTCTATGGGGTGAAATTTCAACTTTGTCCTAGAGACATGGGGCCACTTGCTCTTTCATCAGGAGCCCCCAAGAAGCGCCCACAGCAAATTTGGGGCTTCTAGTACTTGAGGAACCCTAACCCTAATCTTAACCCTAACCCTAACCCTAACCCTAGCTTCAGCCTTATTTCAATGCAAGTCTATGGGGTGAAATTTCAACTTTGTCCTAGAGACATGGGGCCACTTGCTCTTTCATCAGGAGCCCCCAAGAAGCGCCCACAGCAAATTTGGGGCTTCTAGTACTTGAGGAACCCTAACCCTAATCTTAACCCTAACCCTAACCCTAACCCTAGCTTCAGCCTTATTTCAATGCAAGTCTATGGGGTGAAATTTCAACTTTGTCCTAGAGACATGGGGCCCCTTGCTCTTTCATCAGGAGCCCCCAAGAAGCGCCCACAGCAAATTTGGGGCTTCTAGTACTTGAGGAACCCTAACCCTAATCTTAACCCTAACCCTAACCCAAGCTTCAGCCTTATTTCAATGCAAGTCTATGGGGTGAAATTTCAACTTTGTCCTAGAGACATGGGGCCCCTTGCTCTTTCATCAGGAGCCCCCAAGAAGCGCCCACAGCAAATTTGGGGCTTCTAGTACTTGAGGAACCCTAACCCTAACCCTAACCCTAGCTTCAGCCTTATTTCAATTTAAGTCTATGGGGTGAAATTTCAACTTTGTCCTAGAGACATGGGGCCCCTTGCTCTTTCATCAGGAGCCCCCAAGAAGCGCCCACAGCAAATTTGGGGCTTCTAGTACTTGAGGAACCCTAACCCTAATCTTAACCCTAACCCTAACCCTAACCCTAGCTTCAGCCTTATTTCAATGCAAGTCTATGGGGTGAAATTTCAACTTTGTCCTAGAGACATGGGGCCCCTTGCTCTTTCATCAGGAGCCCCCAAGAAGCGCCCACAGCAAATTTGGGGCTTCTAGTACTTGAGGAACCCTAACCCTAACCCTAACCCTAGCTTCAGCCTTATTTCAATTTAAGTCTATGGGGTGAAATTTCAACTTTGTCCTAGAGACATGGGGCCCCTTGCTCTTTCATCAGGAGCCCCCAAGAAGCGCCCACAGCAAATTTGGGGCTTCTAGTACTTGAGGAACCCTAACCCTAATCTTAACCCTAACCCTAACCCTAACCCTAGCTTCAGCCTTATTTCAATGCAAGTCTATGGGGTGAAATTTCAACTTTGTCCTAGAGACATGGGGCCACTTGCTCTTTCATCAGGAGCCCCCAAGAAGCGCCCACAGCAAATTTGGGGCTTCTAGTACTTGAGGAACCCTAACCCTAATCTTAACCCTAACCCTAACCCTAACCCTAGCTTCAGCCTTATTTCAATGCAAGTCTATGGGGTGAAATTTCAACTTTGTCCTAGAGACATGGGGCCACTTGCTCTTTCATCAGGAGCCCCCAAGAAGCGCCCACAGCAAATTTGGGGCTTCTAGTACTTGAGGAACCCTAACCCTAATCTTAACCCTAACCCTAACCCTAACCCTAGCTTCAGCCTTATTTCAATGCAAGTCTATGGGGTGAAATTTCAACTTTGTCCTAGAGACATGGGGCCACTTGCTCTTTCATCAGGAGCCCCCAAGAAGCGCCCACAGCAAATTTGGGGCTTCTAGTACTTGAGGAACCCTAACCCTAATCTTAACCCTAACCCTAACCCTAACCCTAGCTTCAGCCTTATTTCAATGCAAGTCTATGGGGTGAAATTTCAACTTTGTCCTAGAGACATGGGGCCACTTGCTCTTTCATCAGGAGCCCCCAAGAAGCGCCCACAGCAAATTTGGGGCTTCTAGTACTTGAGGAACCCTAACCCTAATCTTAACCCTAACCCTAACCCTAACCCTAGCTTCAGCCTTATTTCAATGCAAGTCTATGGGGTGAAATTTCAACTTTGTCCTAGAGACATGGGGCCACTTGCTCTTTCATCAGGAGCCCCCAAGAAGCGCCCACAGCAAATTTGGGGCTTCTAGTACTTGAGGAACCCTAACCCTAATCTTAACCCTAACCCTAACCCTAACCCTAGCTTCAGCCTTATTTCAATGCAAGTCTATGGGGTGAAATTTCAACTTTGTCCTAGAGACATGGGGCCACTTGCTCTTTCATCAGGAGCCCCCAAGAAGCGCCCACAGCAAATTTGGGGCTTCTAGTACTTGAGGAACCCTAACCCTAATCTTAACCCTAACCCTAACCCTAACCCTAGCTTCAGCCTTATTTCAATGCAAGTCTATGGGGTGAAATTTCAACTTTGTCCTAGAGACATGGGGCCACTTGCTCTTTCATCAGGAGCCCCCAAGAAGCGCCCACAGCAAATTTGGGGCTTCTAGTACTTGAGGAACCCTAACCCTAATCTTAACCCTAACCCTAACCCTAACCCTAGCTTCAGCCTTATTTCAATGCAAGTCTATGGGGTGAAATTTCAACTTTGTCCTAGAGACATGGGGCCACTTGCTCTTTCATCAGGAGCCCCCAAGAAGCGCCCACAGCAAATTTGGGGCTTCTAGTACTTGAGGAACCCTAACCCTAATCTTAACCCTAACCCTAACCCTAACCCTAGCTTCAGCCTTATTTCAATGCAAGTCTATGGGGTGAAATTTCAACTTTGTCCTAGAGACATGGGGCCACTTGCTCTTTCATCAGGAGCCCCCAAGAAGCGCCCACAGCAAATTTGGGGCTTCTAGTACTTGAGGAACCCTAACCCTAATCTTAACCCTAACCCTAACCCTAACCCTAGCTTCAGCCTTATTTCAATGCAAGTCTATGGGGTGAAATTTCAACTTTGTCCTAGAGACATGGGGCCACTTGCTCTTTCATCAGGAGCCCCCAAGAAGCGCCCACAGCAAATTTGGGGCTTCTAGTACTTGAGGAACCCTAACCCTAATCTTAACCCTAACCCTAACCCTAACCCTAGCTTCAGCCTTATTTCAATGCAAGTCTATGGGGTGAAATTTCAACTTTGTCCTAGAGACATGGGGCCACTTGCTCTTTCATCAGGAGCCCCCAAGAAGCGCCCACAGCAAATTTGGGGCTTCTAGTACTTGAGGAACCCTAACCCTAATCTTAACCCTAACCCTAACCCTAACCCTAGCTTCAGCCTTATTTCAATGCAAGTCTATGGGGTGAAATTTCAACTTTGTCCTAGAGACATGGGGCCACTTGCTCTTTCATCAGGAGCCCCCAAGAAGCGCCCACAGCAAATTTGGGGCTTCTAGTACTTGAGGAACCCTAACCCTAATCTTAACCCTAACCCTAACCCTAACCCTAGCTTCAGCCTTATTTCAATGCAAGTCTATGGGGTGAAATTTCAACTTTGTCCTAGAGACATGGGGCCACTTGCTCTTTCATCAGGAGCCCCCAAGAAGCGCCCACAGCAAATTTGGGGCTTCTAGTACTTGAGGAACCCTAACCCTAATCTTAACCCTAACCCTAACCCTAACCCTAGCTTCAGCCTTATTTCAATGCAAGTCTATGGGGTGAAATTTCAACTTTGTCCTAGAGACATGGGGCCACTTGCTCTTTCATCAGGAGCCCCCAAGAAGCGCCCACAGCAAATTTGGGGCTTCTAGTACTTGAGGAACCCTAACCCTAATCTTAACCCTAACCCTAACCCTAACCCTAGCTTCAGCCTTATTTCAATGCAAGTCTATGGGGTGAAATTTCAACTTTGTCCTAGAGACATGGGGCCACTTGCTCTTTCATCAGGAGCCCCCAAGAAGCGCCCACAGCAAATTTGGGGCTTCTAGTACTTGAGGAACCCTAACCCTAATCTTAACCCTAACCCTAACCCTAACCCTAGCTTCAGCCTTATTTCAATGCAAGTCTATGGGGTGAAATTTCAACTTTGTCCTAGAGACATGGGGCCACTTGCTCTTTCATCAGGAGCCCCCAAGAAGCGCCCACAGCAAATTTGGGGCTTCTAGTACTTGAGGAACCCTAACCCTAATCTTAACCCTAACCCTAACCCTAACCCTAGCTTCAGCCTTATTTCAATGCAAGTCTATGGGGTGAAATTTCAACTTTGTCCTAGAGACATGGGGCCACTTGCTCTTTCATCAGGAGCCCCCAAGAAGCGCCCACAGCAAATTTGGGGCTTCTAGTACTTGAGGAACCCTAACCCTAATCTTAACCCTAACCCTAACCCTAACCCTAGCTTCAGCCTTATTTCAATGCAAGTCTATGGGGTGAAATTTCAACTTTGTCCTAGAGACATGGGGCCACTTGCTCTTTCATCAGGAGCCCCCAAGAAGCGCCCACAGCAAATTTGGGGCTTCTAGTACTTGAGGAACCCTAACCCTAACCCTAACCCTAGCTTCCGCCTTATTTCAATGCAAGTCTATGGGGTGAAATTTCAACTTTGTCCTAGAGACATGAGGCCACTTGCTCTTTCATCAGGAGCCCCCAAGAAGCGCCCACAGCAAATTTGGGGCTTCTAGTACTTGAGGAACCCTAACCCTAATCTTAACCCTAACCCTAACCCTAACCCTAGCTTCAGCCTTATTTCAATGCAAGTCTATGGGGTGAAATTTCAGCTTTGTCCTAGAGACATGGGGCCACTTGCTCTTTCATCAGGAGCCCCCAAGAAGCGCCCACAGCAAATTTGGGGCTTCTAGTACTTGAGGAACCCTAACCCTAATCTTAACCCTAACCCTAACCCTAACCCTAGCTTCAGCCTTATTTCAATGCAAGTCTATGGGGTGAAATTTCAACTTTGTCCTAGAGACATGGGGCCACTTGCTCTTTCATCAGGAGCCCCCAAGAAGCGCCCACAGCAAATTTGGGGCTTCTAGTACTTGAGGAACCCTAACCCTAACCCTAACCCTAGCTTCCGCCTTATTTCAATGCAAGTCTATGGGGTGAAATTTCAACTTTGTCCTAGAGACATGGGGCCACTTGCTCTTTCATCAGGAGCCCCCAAGAAGCGCCCACAGCAAATTTGGGGCTTCTAGTACTTGAGGAACCCTAACCCTAATCTTAACCCTAACCCTAACCCTAACCCTAGCTTCAGCCTTATTTCAATGCAAGTCTATGGGGTGAAATTTCAGCTTTGTCCTAGAGACATGGGGCCACTTGCTCTTTCATCAGGAGCCCCCAAGAAGCGCCCACAGCAAATTTGGGGCTTCTAGTACTTGAGGAACCCTAACCCTAATCTTAACCCTAACCCTAACCCTAACCCTAGCTTCAGCCTTATTTCAATGCAAGTCTATGGGGTGAAATTTCAACTTTGTCCTAGAGACATGGGGCCACTTGCTCTTTCATCAGGAGCCCCCAAGAAGCGCCCACAGCAAATTTGGGGCTTCTAGTACTTGAGGAACCCTAACCCTAATCTTAACCCTAACCCTAACCCTAACCCTAGCTTCAGCCTTATTTCAATGCAAGTCTATGGGGTGAAATTTCAACTTTGTCCTAGAGACATGGGGCCACTTGCTCTTTCATCAGGAGCCCCCAAGAAGCGCCCACAGCAAATTTGGGGCTTCTAGTACTTGAGGAACCCTAACCCTAACCCTAACCCTAGCTTCAGCCTTATTTCAATTTAAGTCTATGGGGTGAAATTTCAACTTTGTCCTAGAGACATGGGGCCCCTTGCTCTTTCATCAGGAGCCCCCAAGAAGCGCCCACAGCAAATTTGGGGCTTCTAGTACTTGAGGAACCCTAACCCTAATCTTAACCCTAACACTAACCCTAACCCTAGCTTCAGCCTTATTTCAATGCAAGTCTATGCGGTGAAATTTCAACTTTGTCCTAGAGACATGGGGCCACTTGCTCTTTCATCAGGAGCCCCCAAGAAGCGCCCACAGCAAATTTGGGGCTTCTAGTACTTGAGGAACCCTAACCCTAATCTTAACCCTAACCCTAACCCTAACCCTAGCTTCAGCCTTATTTCAATGCAAGTCTATGGGGTGAAATTTCAACTTTGTCCTAGAGACATGGGGCCACTTGCTCTTTCATCAGGAGCCCCCAAGAAGCGCCCACAGCAAATTTGGGGCTTCTAGTACTTGAGGAACCCTAACCCTAATCTTAACCCTAACCCTAACCCTAACCCTAGCTTCAGCCTTATTTCAATGCAAGTCTATGGGGTGAAATTTCAACTTTGTCCTAGAGACATGGGGCCACTTGCTCTTTCATCAGGAGCCCCCAAGAAGCGCCCACAGCAAATTTGGGGCTTCTAGTACTTGAGGAACCCTAACCCTAATCTTAACCCTAACCCTAACCCTAACCCTAGCTTCAGCCTTATTTCAATGCAAGTCTATGGGGTGAAATTTCAACTTTGTCCTAGAGACATGGGGCCCCTTGCTCTTTCATCAGGAGCCCCCAAGAAGCGCCCACAGCAAATTTGGGGCTTCTAGTACTTGAGGAACCCTAACCCTAATCTTAACCCTAACCCTAACCCAAGCTTCAGCCTTATTTCAATGCAAGTCTATGGGGTGAAATTTCAACTTTGTCCTAGAGACATGGGGCCCCTTGCTCTTTCATCAGGAGCCCCCAAGAAGCGCCCACAGCAAATTTGGGGCTTCTAGTACTTGAGGAACCCTAACCCTAACCCTAACCCTAGCTTCAGCCTTATTTCAATTTAAGTCTATGGGGTGAAATTTCAACTTTGTCCTAGAGACATGGGGCCCCTTGCTCTTTCATCAGGAGCCCCCAAGAAGCGCCCACAGCAAATTTGGGGCTTCTAGTACTTGAGGAACCCTAACCCTAATCTTAACCCTAACCCTAACCCTAACCCTAGCTTCAGCCTTATTTCAATGCAAGTCTATGGGGTGAAATTTCAACTTTGTCCTAGAGACATGGGGCCACTTGCTCTTTCATCAGGAGCCCCCAAGAAGCGCCCACAGCAAATTTGGGGCTTCTAGTACTTGAGGAACCCTAACCCTAACCCTAACCCTAGCTTCCGCCTTATTTCAATGCAAGTCTATGGGGTGAAATTTCAACTTTGTCCTAGAGACATGAGGCCACTTGCTCTTTCATCAGGAGCCCCCAAGAAGCGCCCACAGCAAATTTGGGGCTTCTAGTACTTGAGGAACCCTAACCCTAATCTTAACCCTAACCCTAACCCTAACCCTAGCTTCAGCCTTATTTCAATGCAAGTCGATGGGGTGAAATTTCAACTTTGTCCTAGAGACATGGGGCCCCTTGCTCTTTCAACAGGAGCCCCCAAGAAGTGCCCACAGCAAATTTGGGGCTTCTAGTACTTGAGGAACCCTAACCCTAATCTTAACCCTAACCCTAACCCTAACCCTAGCTTCAGCCTTATTTCAATGCAAGTCTATGGGGTGAAATTTCAACTTTGTCCTAGAGACATGGGGCCACTTGCTCTTTCATCAGGAGCCCCCAAGAAGCGCCCACAGCAAATTTGGGGCTTCTAGTACTTGAGGAACCCTAACCCTAATCTTAACCCTAACCCTAACCCTAACCCTAGCTTCAGCCTTATTTCAATGCAAGTCTATGGGGTGAAATTTCAACTTTGTCCTAGAGACATGGGGCCACTTGCTCTTTCATCAGGAGCCCCCAAGAAGCGCCCACAGCAAATTTGGGGCTTCTAGTACTTGAGGAACCCTAACCCTAATCTTAACCCTAACCCTAACCCTAACCCTAGCTTCAGCCTTATTTCAATGCAAGTCTATGGGGTGAAATTTCAACTTTGTCCTAGAGACATGGGGCCACTTGCTCTTTCATCAGGAGCCCCCAAGAAGCGCCCACAGCAAATTTGGGGCTTCTAGTACTTGAGGAACCCTAACCCTAATCTTAACCCTAACCCTAACCCTAACCCTAGCTTCAGCCTTATTTCAATGCAAGTCTATGGGGTGAAATTTCAACTTTGTCCTAGAGACATGGGGCCACTTGCTCTTTCATCAGGAGCCCCCAAGAAGCGCCCACAGCAAATTTGGGGCTTCTAGTACTTGAGGAACCCTAACCCTAATCTTAACCCTAACCCTAACCCTAACCCTAGCTTCAGCCTTATTTCAATGCAAGTCTATGGGGTGAAATTTCAACTTTGTCCTAGAGACATGGGGCCACTTGCTCTTTCATCAGGAGCCCCCAAGAAGCGCCCACAGCAAATTTGGGGCTTCTAGTACTTGAGGAACCCTAACCCTAATCTTAACCCTAACCCTAACCCTAACCCTAGCTTCAGCCTTATTTCAATGCAAGTCTATGGGGTGAAATTTCAACTTTGTCCTAGAGACATGGGGCCACTTGCTCTTTCATCAGGAGCCCCCAAGAAGCGCCCACAGCAAATTTGGGGCTTCTAGTACTTGAGGAACCCTAACCCTAATCTTAACCCTAACCCTAACCCTAACCCTAGCTTCAGCCTTATTTCAATGCAAGTCTATGGGGTGAAATTTCAACTTTGTCCTAGAGACATGGGGCCACTTGCTCTTTCATCAGGAGCCCCCAAGAAGCGCCCACAGCAAATTTGGGGCTTCTAGTACTTGAGGAACCCTAACCCTAATCTTAACCCTAACCCTAACCCTAACCCTAGCTTCAGCCTTATTTCAATGCAAGTCTATGGGGTGAAATTTCAACTTTGTCCTAGAGACATGGGGCCACTTGCTCTTTCATCAGGAGCCCCCAAGAAGCGCCCACAGCAAATTTGGGGCTTCTAGTACTTGAGGAACCCTAACCCTAATCTTAACCCTAACCCTAACCCTAACCCTAGCTTCAGCCTTATTTCAATGCAAGTCTATGGGGTGAAATTTCAACTTTGTCCTAGAGACATGGGGCCACTTGCTCTTTCATCAGGAGCCCCCAAGAAGCGCCCACAGCAAATTTGGGGCTTCTAGTACTTGAGGAACCCTAACCCTAATCTTAACCCTAACCCTAACCCTAACCCTAGCTTCAGCCTTATTTCAATGCAAGTCTATGGGGTGAAATTTCAACTTTGTCCTAGAGACATGGGGCCACTTGCTCTTTCATCAGGAGCCCCCAAGAAGCGCCCACAGCAAATTTGGGGCTTCTAGTACTTGAGGAACCCTAACCCTAATCTTAACCCTAACCCTAACCCTAACCCTAGCTTCAGCCTTATTTCAATGCAAGTCTATGGGGTGAAATTTCAACTTTGTCCTAGAGACATGGGGCCACTTGCTCTTTCATCAGGAGCCCCCAAGAAGCGCCCACAGCAAATTTGGGGCTTCTAGTACTTGAGGAACCCTAACCCTAATCTTAACCCTAACCCTAACCCTAACCCTAGCTTCAGCCTTATTTCAATGCAAGTCTATGGGGTGAAATTTCAACTTTGTCCTAGAGACATGGGGCCACTTGCTCTTTCATCAGGAGCCCCCAAGAAGCGCCCACAGCAAATTTGGGGCTTCTAGTACTTGAGGAACCCTAACCCTAATCTTAACCCTAACCCTAACCCTAACCCTAGCTTCAGCCTTATTTCAATGCAAGTCTATGGGGTGAAATTTCAACTTTGTCCTAGAGACATGGGGCCACTTGCTCTTTCATCAGGAGCCCCCAAGAAGCGCCCACAGCAAATTTGGGGCTTCTAGTACTTGAGGAACCCTAACCCTAATCTTAACCCTAACCCTAACCCTAACCCTAGCTTCAGCCTTATTTCAATGCAAGTCTATGGGGTGAAATTTCAACTTTGTCCTAGAGACATGGGGCCACTTGCTCTTTCATCAGGAGCCCCCAAGAAGCGCCCACAGCAAATTTGGGGCTTCTAGTACTTGAGGAACCCTAACCCTAATCTTAACCCTAACCCTAACCCTAACCCTAGCTTCAGCCTTATTTCAATGCAAGTCTATGGGGTGAAATTTCAACTTTGTCCTAGAGACATGGGGCCACTTGCTCTTTCATCAGGAGCCCCCAAGAAGCGCCCACAGCAAATTTGGGGCTTCTAGTACTTGAGGAACCCTAACCCTAATCTTAACCCTAACCCTAACCCTAACCCTAGCTTCAGCCTTATTTCAATGCAAGTCTATGGGGTGAAATTTCAACTTTGTCCTAGAGACATGGGGCCACTTGCTCTTTCATCAGGAGCCCCCAAGAAGCGCCCACAGCAAATTTGGGGCTTCTAGTACTTGAGGAACCCTAACCCTAATCTTAACCCTAACCCTAACCCTAACCCTAGCTTCAGCCTTATTTCAATGCAAGTCTATGGGGTGAAATTTCAACTTTGTCCTAGAGACATGGGGCCACTTGCTCTTTCATCAGGAGCCCCCAAGAAGCGCCCACAGCAAATTTGGGGCTTCTAGTACTTGAGGAACCCTAACCCTAATCTTAACCCTAACCCTAACCCAAGCTTCAGCCTTATTTCAATGCAAGTCTATGGGGTGAAATTTCAACTTTGTCCTAGAGACATGGGGCCCCTTGCTCTTTCATCAGGAGCCCCCAAGAAGCGCCCACAGCAAATTTGGGGCTTCTAGTACTTGAGGAACCCTAACCCTAACCCTAACCCTAGCTTCAGCCTTATTTCAATGCAAGTCTATGGGGTGAAATTTCAACTTTGTCCTAGAGACATGGGGCCCCTTGCTCTTTCATCAGGAGCCCCCAAGAAGCGCCCACAGCAAATTTGGGGCTTCTAGTACTTGAGGAACCCTAACCCTAATCTTAACCCTAACCCTAACCCTAACCCTAGCTTCAGCCTTATTTCAATGCAAGTCTATGGGGTGAAATTTCAACTTTGTCCTAGAGACATGGGGCCACTTGCTCTTTCATCAGGAGCCCCCAAGAAGCGCCCACAGCAAATTTGGGGCTTCTAGTACTTGAGGAACCCTAACCCTAATCTTAACCCTAACCCTAACCCTAACCCTAGCTTCAGCCTTATTTCAATGCAAGTCTATGGGGTGAAATTTCAACTTTGTCCTAGAGACATGGGGCCACTTGCTCTTTCATCAGGAGCCCCCAAGAAGCGCCCACAGCAAATTTGGGGCTTCTAGTACTTGAGGAACCCTAACCCTAATCTTAACCCTAACCCTAACCCTAACCCTAGCTTCAGCCTTATTTCAATGCAAGTCTATGGGGTGAAATTTCAACTTTGTCCTAGAGACATGGGGCCACTTGCTCTTTCATCAGGAGCCCCCAAGAAGCGCCCACAGCAAATTTGGGGCTTCTAGTACTTGAGGAACCCTAACCCTAATCTTAACCCTAACCCTAACCCTAACCCTAGCTTCAGCCTTATTTCAATGCAAGTCTATGGGGTGAAATTTCAACTTTGTCCTAGAGACATGGGGCCACTTGCTCTTTCATCAGGAGCCCCCAAGAAGCGCCCACAGCAAATTTGGGGCTTCTAGTACTTGAGGAACCCTAACCCTAATCTTAACCCTAACCCTAACCCTAACCCTAGCTTCAGCCTTATTTCAATGCAAGTCTATGGGGTGAAATTTCAACTTTGTCCTAGAGACATGGGGCCACTTGCTCTTTCATCAGGAGCCCCCAAGAAGCGCCCACAGCAAATTTGGGGCTTCTAGTACTTGAGGAACCCTAACCCTAATCTTAACCCTAACCCTAACCCTAACCCTAGCTTCAGCCTTATTTCAATGCAAGTCTATGGGGTGAAATTTCAACTTTGTCCTAGAGACATGGGGCCACTTGCTCTTTCATCAGGAGCCCCCAAGAAGCGCCCACAGCAAATTTGGGGCTTCTAGTACTTGAGGAACCCTAACCCTAATCTTAACCCTAACCCTAACCCTAACCCTAGCTTCAGCCTTATTTCAATGCAAGTCTATGGGGTGAAATTTCAACTTTGTCCTAGAGACATGGGGCCACTTGCTCTTTCATCAGGAGCCCCCAAGAAGCGCCCACAGCAAATTTGGGGCTTCTAGTACTTGAGGAACCCTAACCCTAATCTTAACCCTAACCCTAACCCTAACCCTAGCTTCAGCCTTATTTCAATGCAAGTCTATGGGGTGAAATTTCAACTTTGTCCTAGAGACATGGGGCCACTTGCTCTTTCATCAGGAGCCCCCAAGAAGCGCCCACAGCAAATTTGGGGCTTCTAGTACTTGAGGAACCCTAACCCTAATCTTAACCCTAACCCTAACCCTAGCTTCAGCCTTATTTCAATGCAAGTCTATGGGGTGAAATTTCAACTTTGTCCTAGAGACATGGGGCCACTTGCTCTTTCATCAGGAGCCCCCAAGAAGCGCCCACAGCAAATTTGGGGCTTCTAGTACTTGAGGAACCCTAACCCTAACCCTAACCCTAGCTTCAGCCTTATTTCAATGCAAGTCTATGGGGTGAAATTTCAACTTTGTCCTAGAGACATGGGGCCACTTGCTCTTTCATCAGGAGCCCCCAAGAAGCGCCCACAGCAAATTTGGGGCTTCTAGTACTTGAGGAACCCTAACCCTAATCTTAACCCTAACCCTAACCCTAACCCTAGCTTCAGCCTTATTTCAATGCAAGTCTATGGGGTGAAATTTCAACTTTGTCCTAGAGACATGGGGCCACTTGCTCTTTCATCAGGAGCCCCCAAGAAGCGCCCACAGCAAATTTGGGGCTTCTAGTACTTGAGGAACCCTAACCCTAATCTTAACCCTAACCCTAACCCTAGCTTCAGCCTTATTTCAATGCAAGTCTATGGGGTGAAATTTCAACTTTGTCCTAGAGACATGGGGCCCCTTGCTCTTTCATCAGGAGCCCCCAAGAAGCGCCCACAGCAAATTTGGGGCTTCTAGTACTTGAGGAACCCTAACCCTAACCCTAACCCTAGCTTCAGCCTTATTTCAATTTAAGTCTATGGGGTGAAATTTCAACTTTGTCCTAGAGACATGGGGCCCCTTGCTCTTTCATCAGGAGCCCCCAAGAAGCGCCCACAGCAAATTTGGGGCTTCTAGTACTTGAGGAACCCTAACCCTAATCTTAACCCTAACCCTAACCCTAACCCTAGCTTCAGCCTTATTTCAATGCAAGTCTATGGGGTGAAATTTCAACTTTGTCCTAGAGACATGGGGCCACTTGCTCTTTCATCAGGAGCCCCCAAGAAGCGCCCACAGCAAATTTGGGGCTTCTAGTACTTGAGGAACCCTAACCCTAATCTTAACCCTAACCCTAACCCTAACCCTAGCTTCAGCCTTATTTCAATGCAAGTCTATGGGGTGAAATTTCAACTTTGTCCTAGAGACATGGGGCCACTTGCTCTTTCATCAGGAGCCCCCAAGAAGCGCCCACAGCAAATTTGGGGCTTCTAGTACTTGAGGAACCCTAACCCTAATCTTAACCCTAACCCTAACCCAAGCTTCAGCCTTATTTCAATGCAAGTCTATGGGGTGAAATTTCAACTTTGTCCTAGAGACATGGGGCCCCTTGCTCTTTCATCAGGAGCCCCCAAGAAGCGCCCACAGCAAATTTGGGGCTTCTAGTACTTGAGGAACCCTAACCCTAACCCTAACCCTAGCTTCAGCCTTATTTCAATTTAAGTCTATGGGGTGAAATTTCAACTTTGTCCTAGAGACATGGGGCCCCTTGCTCTTTCATCAGGAGCCCCCAAGAAGCGCCCACAGCAAATTTGGGGCTTCTAGTACTTGAGGAACCCTAACCCTAATCTTAACCCTAACCCTAACCCTAACCCTAGCTTCAGCCTTATTTCAATGCAAGTCTATGGGGTGAAATTTCAACTTTGTCCTAGAGACATGGGGCCACTTGCTCTTTCATCAGGAGCCCCCAAGAAGCGCCCACAGCAAATTTGGGGCTTCTAGTACTTGAGGAACCCTAACCCTAATCTTAACCCTAACCCTAACCCTAACCCTAGCTTCAGCCTTATTTCAATGCAAGTCTATGGGGTGAAATTTCAACTTTGTCCTAGAGACATGGGGCCACTTGCTCTTTCATCAGGAGCCCCCAAGAAGCGCCCACAGCAAATTTGGGGCTTCTAGTACTTGAGGAACCCTAACCCTAATCTTAACCCTAACCCTAACCCTAACCCTAGCTTCAGCCTTATTTCAATGCAAGTCTATGGGGTGAAATTTCAACTTTGTCCTAGAGACATGGGGCCACTTGCTCTTTCATCAGGAGCCCCCAAGAAGCGCCCACAGCAAATTTGGGGCTTCTAGTACTTGAGGAACCCTAACCCTAATCTTAACCCTAACCCTAACCCTAACCCTAGCTTCAGCCTTATTTCAATGCAAGTCTATGGGGTGAAATTTCAACTTTGTCCTAGAGACATGGGGCCACTTGCTCTTTCATCAGGAGCCCCCAAGAAGCGCCCACAGCAAATTTGGGGCTTCTAGTACTTGAGGAACCCTAACCCTAACCCTAACCCTAGCTTCCGCCTTATTTCAATGCAAGTCTATGGGGTGAAATTTCAACTTTGTCCTAGAGACATGAGGCCACTTGCTCTTTCATCAGGAGCCCCCAAGAAGCGCCCACAGCAAATTTGGGGCTTCTAGTACTTGAGGAACCCTAACCCTAATCTTAACCCTAACCCTAACCCTAACCCTAGCTTCAGCCTTATTTCAATGCAAGTCTATGGGGTGAAATTTCAACTTTGTCCTAGAGACATGGGGCCCCTTGCTCTTTCAACAGGAGCCCCCAAGAAGTGCCCACAGCAAATTTGGGGCTTCTAGTACTTGAGGAACCCTAACCCTAATCTTAACCCTAACCCTAACCCTAACCCTAGCTTCAGCCTTATTTCAATGCAAGTCTATGGGGTGAAATTTCAACTTTGTCCTAGAGACATGGGGCCACTTGCTCTTTCATCAGGAGCCCCCAAGAAGCGCCCACAGCAAATTTGGGGCTTCTAGTACTTGAGGAACCCTAACCCTAATCTTAACCCTAACCCTAACCCTAACCCTAGCTTCAGCCTTATTTCAATGCAAGTCTATGGGGTGAAATTTCAACTTTGTCCTAGAGACATGGGGCCACTTGCTCTTTCATCAGGAGCCCCCAAGAAGCGCCCACAGCAAATTTGGGGCTTCTAGTACTTGAGGAACCCTAACCCTAATCTTAACCCTAACCCTAACCCTAACCCTAGCTTCAGCCTTATTTCAATGCAAGTCTATGGGGTGAAATTTCAACTTTGTCCTAGAGACATGGGGCCACTTGCTCTTTCATCAGGAGCCCCCAAGAAGCGCCCACAGCAAATTTGGGGCTTCTAGTACTTGAGGAACCCTAACCCTAATCTTAACCCTAACCCTAACCCTAACCCTAGCTTCAGCCTTATTTCAATGCAAGTCTATGGGGTGAAATTTCAACTTTGTCCTAGAGACATGGGGCCACTTGCTCTTTCATCAGGAGCCCCCAAGAAGCGCCCACAGCAAATTTGGGGCTTCTAGTACTTGAGGAACCCTAACCCTAATCTTAACCCTAACCCTAACCCTAACCCTAGCTTCAGCCTTATTTCAATGCAAGTCTATGGGGTGAAATTTCAACTTTGTCCTAGAGACATGGGGCCACTTGCTCTTTCATCAGGAGCCCCCAAGAAGCGCCCACAGCAAATTTGGGGCTTCTAGTACTTGAGGAACCCTAACCATAATCTTAACCCTAACCCTAACCCTAACCCTAGCTTCAGCCTTATTTCAATGCAAGTCTATGGGGTGAAATTTCAACTTTGTCCTAGAGACATGGGGCCACTTGCTCTTTCATCAGGAGCCCCCAAGAAGCGCCCACAGCAAATTTGGGGCTTCTAGTACTTGAGGAACCCTAACCCTAATCTTAACCCTAACCCTAACCCTAACCCTAGCTTCAGCCTTATTTCAATGCAAGTCTATGGGGTGAAATTTCAACTTTGTCCTAGAGACATGGGGCCACTTGCTCTTTCATCAGGAGCCCCCAAGAAGCGCCCACAGCAAATTTGGGGCTTCTAGTACTTGAGGAACCCTAACCCTAATCTTAACCCTAACCCTAACCCTAACCCTAGCTTCAGCCTTATTTCAATGCAAGTCTATGGGGTGAAATTTCAACTTTGTCCTAGAGACATGGGGCCACTTGCTCTTTCATCAGGAGCCCCCAAGAAGCGCCCACAGCAAATTTGGGGCTTCTAGTACTTGAGGAACCCTAACCCTAATCTTAACCCTAACCCTAACCCTAACCCTAGCTTCAGCCTTATTTCAATGCAAGTCTATGGGGTGAAATTTCAACTTTGTCCTAGAGACATGGGGCCACTTGCTCTTTCATCAGGAGCCCCCAAGAAGCGCCCACAGCAAATTTGGGGCTTCTAGTACTTGAGGAACCCTAACCCTAATCTTAACCCTAACCCTAACCCTAACCCTAGCTTCAGCCTTATTTCAATGCAAGTCTATGGGGTGAAATTTCAACTTTGTCCTAGAGACATGGGGCCACTTGCTCTTTCATCAGGAGCCCCCAAGAAGCGCCCACAGCAAATTTGGGGCTTCTAGTACTTGAGGAACCCTAACCCTAATCTTAACCCTAACCCTAACCCTAACCCTAGCTTCAGCCTTATTTCAATGCAAGTCTATGGGGTGAAATTTCAACTTTGTCCTAGAGACATGGGGCCACTTGCTCTTTCATCAGGAGCCCCCAAGAAGCGCCCACAGCAAATTTGGGGCTTCTAGTACTTGAGGAACCCTAACCCTAATCTTAACCCTAACCCTAACCCTAACCCTAGCTTCAGCCTTATTTCAATGCAAGTCTATGGGGTGAAATTTCAACTTTGTCCTAGAGACATGGGGCCACTTGCTCTTTCATCAGGAGCCCCCAAGAAGCGCCCACAGCAAATTTGGGGCTTCTAGTACTTGAGGAACCCTAACCCTAATCTTAACCCTAACCCTAACCCTAACCCTAGCTTCAGCCTTATTTCAATGCAAGTCTATGGGGTGAAATTTCAACTTTGTCCTAGAGACATGGGGCCACTTGCTCTTTCATCAGGAGCCCCCAAGAAGCGCCCACAGCAAATTTGGGGCTTCTAGTACTTGAGGAACCCTAACCCTAATCTTAACCCTAACCCTAACCCTAACCCTAGCTTCAGCCTTATTTCAATGCAAGTCTATGGGGTGAAATTTCAACTTTGTCCTAGAGACATGGGGCCACTTGCTCTTTCATCAGGAGCCCCCAAGAAGCGCCCACAGCAAATTTGGGGCTTCTAGTACTTGAGGAACCCTAACCCTAATCTTAACCCTAACCCTAACCCTAACCCTAGCTTCAGCCTTATTTCAATGCAAGTCTATGGGGTGAAATTTCAACTTTGTCCTAGAGACATGGGGCCACTTGCTCTTTCATCAGGAGCCCCCAAGAAGCGCCCACAGCAAATTTGGGGCTTCTAGTACTTGAGGAACCCTAACCCTAATCTTAACCCTAACCCTAACCCAAGCTTCAGCCTTATTTCAATGCAAGTCTATGGGGTGAAATTTCAACTTTGTCCTAGAGACATGGGGCCCCTTGCTCTTTCATCAGGAGCCCCCAAGAAGCGCCCACAGCAAATTTGGGGCTTCTAGTACTTGAGGAACCCTAACCCTAACCCTAACCCTAGCTTCAGCCTTATTTCAATGCAAGTCTATGGGGTGAAATTTCAACTTTGTCCTAGAGACATGGGGCCACTTGCTCTTTCATCAGGAGCCCCCAAGAAGCGCCCACAGCAAATTTGGGGCTTCTAGTACTTGAGGAACCCTAACCCTAATCTTAACCCTAACCCTAACCCTAACCCTAGCTTCAGCCTTATTTCAATGCAAGTCTATGGGGTGAAATTTCAACTTTGTCCTAGAGACATGGGGCCACTTGCTCTTTCATCAGGAGCCCCCAAGAAGCGCCCACAGCAAATTTGGGGCTTCTAGTACTTGAGGAACCCTAACCCTAATCTTAACCCTAACCCTAACCCTAACCCTAGCTTCAGCCTTATTTCAATGCAAGTCTATGGGGTGAAATTTCAACTTTGTCCTAGAGACATGGGGCCACTTGCTCTTTCATCAGGAGCCCCCAAGAAGCGCCCACAGCAAATTTGGGGCTTCTAGTACTTGAGGAACCCTAACCCTAATCTTAACCCTAACCCTAACCCTAACCCTAGCTTCAGCCTTATTTCAATGCAAGTCTATGGGGTGAAATTTCAACTTTGTCCTAGAGACATGGGGCCACTTGCTCTTTCATCAGGAGCCCCCAAGAAGCGCCCACAGCAAATTTGGGGCTTCTAGTACTTGAGGAACCCTAACCCTAATCTTAACCCTAACCCTAACCCAAGCTTCAGCCTTATTTCAATGCAAGTCTATGGGGTGAAATTTCAACTTTGTCCTAGAGACATGGGGCCCCTTGCTCTTTCATCAGGAGCCCCCAAGAAGCGCCCACAGCAAATTTGGGGCTTCTAGTACTTGAGGAACCCTAACCCTAACCCTAACCCTAGCTTCAGCCTTATTTCAATGCAAGTCTATGGGGTGAAATTTCAACTTTGTCCTAGAGACATGGGGCCACTTGCTCTTTCATCAGGAGCCCCCAAGAAGCGCCCACAGCAAATTTGGGGCTTCTAGTACTTGAGGAACCCTAACCCTAATCTTAACCCTAACCCTAACCCTAACCCTAGCTTCAGCCTTATTTCAATGCAAGTCTATGGGGTGAAATTTCAACTTTGTCCTAGAGACATGGGGCCACTTGCTCTTTCATCAGGAGCCCCCAAGAAGCGCCCACAGCAAATTTGGGGCTTCTAGTACTTGAGGAACCCTAACCCTAATCTTAACCCTAACCCTAACCCAAGCTTCAGCCTTATTTCAATGCAAGTCTATGGGGTGAAATTTCAACTTTGTCCTAGAGACATGGGGCCCCTTGCTCTTTCATCAGGAGCCCCCAAGAAGCGCCCACAGCAAATTTGGGGCTTCTAGTACTTGAGGAACCCTAACCCTAACCCTAACCCTAGCTTCAGCCTTATTTCAATTTAAGTCTATGGGGTGAAATTTCAACTTTGTCCTAGAGACATGGGGCCCCTTGCTCTTTCATCAGGAGCCCCCAAGAAGCGCCCACAGCAAATTTGGGGCTTCTAGTACTTGAGGAACCCTAACCCTAATCTTAACCCTAACCCTAACCCTAACCCTAGCTTCAGCCTTATTTCAATGCAAGTCTATGGGGTGAAATTTCAACTTTGTCCTAGAGACATGGGGCCACTTGCTCTTTCATCAGGAGCCCCCAAGAAGCGCCCACAGCAAATTTGGGGCTTCTAGTACTTGAGGAACCCTAACCCTAATCTTAACCCTAACCCTAACCCTAACCCTAGCTTCAGCCTTATTTCAATGCAAGTCTATGGGGTGAAATTTCAACTTTGTCCTAGAGACATGGGGCCACTTGCTCTTTCATCAGGAGCCCCCAAGAAGCGCCCACAGCAAATTTGGGGCTTCTAGTACTTGAGGAACCCTAACCCTAATCTTAACCCTAACCCTAACCCTAACCCTAGCTTCAGCCTTATTTCAATGCAAGTCTATGGGGTGAAATTTCAACTTTGTCCTAGAGACATGGGGCCACTTGCTCTTTCATCAGGAGCCCCCAAGAAGCGCCCACAGCAAATTTGGGGCTTCTAGTACTTGAGGAACCCTAACCCTAATCTTAACCCTAACCCTAACCCTAACCCTAGCTTCAGCCTTATTTCAATGCAAGTCTATGGGGTGAAATTTCAACTTTGTCCTAGAGACATGGGGCCACTTGCTCTTTCATCAGGAGCCCCCAAGAAGCGCCCACAGCAAATTTGGGGCTTCTAGTACTTGAGGAACCCTAACCCTAATCTTAACCCTAACCCTAACCCTAACCCTAGCTTCAGCCTTATTTCAATGCAAGTCTATGGGGTGAAATTTCAACTTTGTCCTAGAGACATGGGGCCACTTGCTCTTTCATCAGGAGCCCCCAAGAAGCGCCCACAGCAAATTTGGGGCTTCTAGTACTTGAGGAACCCTAACCATAATCTTAACCCTAACCCTAACCCTAACCCTAGCTTCAGCCTTATTTCAATGCAAGTCTATGGGGTGAAATTTCAACTTTGTCCTAGAGACATGGGGCCACTTGCTCTTTCATCAGGAGCCCCCAAGAAGCGCCCACAGCAAATTTGGGGCTTCTAGTACTTGAGGAACCCTAACCCTAATCTTAACCCTAACCCTAACCCTAACCCTAGCTTCAGCCTTATTTCAATGCAAGTCTATGGGGTGAAATTTCAACTTTGTCCTAGAGACATGGGGCCACTTGCTCTTTCATCAGGAGCCCCCAAGAAGCGCCCACAGCAAATTTGGGGCTTCTAGTACTTGAGGAACCCTAACCCTAATCTTAACCCTAACCCTAACCCTAACCCTAGCTTCAGCCTTATTTCAATGCAAGTCTATGGGGTGAAATTTCAACTTTGTCCTAGAGACATGGGGCCACTTGCTCTTTCATCAGGAGCCCCCAAGAAGCGCCCACAGCAAATTTGGGGCTTCTAGTACTTGAGGAACCCTAACCCTAATCTTAACCCTAACCCTAACCCTAACCCTAGCTTCAGCCTTATTTCAATGCAAGTCTATGGGGTGAAATTTCAACTTTGTCCTAGAGACATGGGGCCACTTGCTCTTTCATCAGGAGCCCCCAAGAAGCGCCCACAGCAAATTTGGGGCTTCTAGTACTTGAGGAACCCTAACCCTAATCTTAACCCTAACCCTAACCCTAACCCTAGCTTCAGCCTTATTTCAATGCAAGTCTATGGGGTGAAATTTCAACTTTGTCCTAGAGACATGGGGCCACTTGCTCTTTCATCAGGAGCCCCCAAGAAGCGCCCACAGCAAATTTGGGGCTTCTAGTACTTGAGGAACCCTAACCCTAATCTTAACCCTAACCCTAACCCTAACCCTAGCTTCAGCCTTATTTCAATGCAAGTCTATGGGGTGAAATTTCAACTTTGTCCTAGAGACATGGGGCCACTTGCTCTTTCATCAGGAGCCCCCAAGAAGCGCCCACAGCAAATTTGGGGCTTCTAGTACTTGAGGAACCCTAACCCTAATCTTAACCCTAACCCTAACCCTAACCCTAGCTTCAGCCTTATTTCAATGCAAGTCTATGGGGTGAAATTTCAACTTTGTCCTAGAGACATGGGGCCACTTGCTCTTTCATCAGGAGCCCCCAAGAAGCGCCCACAGCAAATTTGGGGCTTCTAGTACTTGAGGAACCCTAACCCTAATCTTAACCCTAACCCTAACCCTAACCCTAGCTTCAGCCTTATTTCAATGCAAGTCTATGGGGTGAAATTTCAACTTTGTCCTAGAGACATGGGGCCACTTGCTCTTTCATCAGGAGCCCCCAAGAAGCGCCCACAGCAAATTTGGGGCTTCTAGTACTTGAGGAACCCTAACCCTAATCTTAACCCTAACCCTAACCCTAACCCTAGCTTCAGCCTTATTTCAATGCAAGTCTATGGGGTGAAATTTCAACTTTGTCCTAGAGACATGGGGCCACTTGCTCTTTCATCAGGAGCCCCCAAGAAGCGCCCACAGCAAATTTGGGGCTTCTAGTACTTGAGGAACCCTAACCCTAATCTTAACCCTAACCCTAACCCTAACCCTAGCTTCAGCCTTATTTCAATGCAAGTCTATGGGGTGAAATTTCAACTTTGTCCTAGAGACATGGGGCCACTTGCTCTTTCATCAGGAGCCCCCAAGAAGCGCCCACAGCAAATTTGGGGCTTCTAGTACTTGAGGAACCCTAACCCTAATCTTAACCCTAACCCTAACCCTAACCCTAGCTTCAGCCTTATTTCAATGCAAGTCTATGGGGTGAAATTTCAACTTTGTCCTAGAGACATGGGGCCACTTGCTCTTTCATCAGGAGCCCCCAAGAAGCGCCCACAGCAAATTTGGGGCTTCTAGTACTTGAGGAACCCTAACCCTAATCTTAACCCTAACCCTAACCCAAGCTTCAGCCTTATTTCAATGCAAGTCTATGGGGTGAAATTTCAACTTTGTCCTAGAGACATGGGGCCCCTTGCTCTTTCATCAGGAGCCCCCAAGAAGCGCCCACAGCAAATTTGGGGCTTCTAGTACTTGAGGAACCCTAACCCTAACCCTAACCCTAGCTTCAGCCTTATTTCAATGCAAGTCTATGGGGTGAAATTTCAACTTTGTCCTAGAGACATGGGGCCACTTGCTCTTTCATCAGGAGCCCCCAAGAAGCGCCCACAGCAAATTTGGGGCTTCTAGTACTTGAGGAACCCTAACCCTAATCTTAACCCTAACCCTAACCCTAACCCTAGCTTCAGCCTTATTTCAATGCAAGTCTATGGGGTGAAATTTCAACTTTGTCCTAGAGACATGGGGCCACTTGCTCTTTCATCAGGAGCCCCCAAGAAGCGCCCACAGCAAATTTGGGGCTTCTAGTACTTGAGGAACCCTAACCCTAATCTTAACCCTAACCCTAACCCTAACCCTAGCTTCAGCCTTATTTCAATGCAAGTCTATGGGGTGAAATTTCAACTTTGTCCTAGAGACATGGGGCCACTTGCTCTTTCATCAGGAGCCCCCAAGAAGCGCCCACAGCAAATTTGGGGCTTCTAGTACTTGAGGAACCCTAACCCTAATCTTAACCCTAACCCTAACCCTAACCCTAGCTTCAGCCTTATTTCAATGCAAGTCTATGGGGTGAAATTTCAACTTTGTCCTAGAGACATGGGGCCACTTGCTCTTTCATCAGGAGCCCCCAAGAAGCGCCCACAGCAAATTTGGGGCTTCTAGTACTTGAGGAACCCTAACCCTAATCTTAACCCTAACCCTAACCCAAGCTTCAGCCTTATTTCAATGCAAGTCTATGGGGTGAAATTTCAACTTTGTCCTAGAGACATGGGGCCCCTTGCTCTTTCATCAGGAGCCCCCAAGAAGCGCCCACAGCAAATTTGGGGCTTCTAGTACTTGAGGAACCCTAACCCTAACCCTAACCCTAGCTTCAGCCTTATTTCAATGCAAGTCTATGGGGTGAAATTTCAACTTTGTCCTAGAGACATGGGGCCACTTGCTCTTTCATCAGGAGCCCCCAAGAAGCGCCCACAGCAAATTTGGGGCTTCTAGTACTTGAGGAACCCTAACCCTAATCTTAACCCTAACCCTAACCCTAACCCTAGCTTCAGCCTTATTTCAATGCAAGTCTATGGGGTGAAATTTCAACTTTGTCCTAGAGACATGGGGCCACTTGCTCTTTCATCAGGAGCCCCCAAGAAGCGCCCACAGCAAATTTGGGGCTTCTAGTACTTGAGGAACCCTAACCCTAATCTTAACCCTAACCCTAACCCAAGCTTCAGCCTTATTTCAATGCAAGTCTATGGGGTGAAATTTCAACTTTGTCCTAGAGACATGGGGCCCCTTGCTCTTTCATCAGGAGCCCCCAAGAAGCGCCCACAGCAAATTTGGGGCTTCTAGTACTTGAGGAACCCTAACCCTAACCCTAACCCTAGCTTCAGCCTTATTTCAATTTAAGTCTATGGGGTGAAATTTCAACTTTGTCCTAGAGACATGGGGCCCCTTGCTCTTTCATCAGGAGCCCCCAAGAAGCGCCCACAGCAAATTTGGGGCTTCTAGTACTTGAGGAACCCTAACCCTAATCTTAACCCTAACCCTAACCCTAACCCTAGCTTCAGCCTTATTTCAATGCAAGTCTATGGGGTGAAATTTCAACTTTGTCCTAGAGACATGGGGCCACTTGCTCTTTCATCAGGAGCCCCCAAGAAGCGCCCACAGCAAATTTGGGGCTTCTAGTACTTGAGGAACCCTAACCCTAATCTTAACCCTAACCCTAACCCTAACCCTAGCTTCAGCCTTATTTCAATGCAAGTCTATGGGGTGAAATTTCAACTTTGTCCTAGAGACATGGGGCCACTTGCTCTTTCATCAGGAGCCCCCAAGAAGCGCCCACAGCAAATTTGGGGCTTCTAGTACTTGAGGAACCCTAACCCTAATCTTAACCCTAACCCTAACCCTAACCCTAGCTTCAGCCTTATTTCAATGCAAGTCTATGGGGTGAAATTTCAACTTTGTCCTAGAGACATGGGGCCACTTGCTCTTTCATCAGGAGCCCCCAAGAAGCGCCCACAGCAAATTTGGGGCTTCTAGTACTTGAGGAACCCTAACCCTAATCTTAACCCTAACCCTAACCCTAACCCTAGCTTCAGCCTTATTTCAATGCAAGTCTATGGGGTGAAATTTCAACTTTGTCCTAGAGACATGGGGCCACTTGCTCTTTCATCAGGAGCCCCCAAGAAGCGCCCACAGCAAATTTGGGGCTTCTAGTACTTGAGGAACCCTAACCCTAATCTTAACCCTAACCCTAACCCTAACCCTAGCTTCAGCCTTATTTCAATGCAAGTCTATGGGGTGAAATTTCAACTTTGTCCTAGAGACATGGGGCCACTTGCTCTTTCATCAGGAGCCCCCAAGAAGCGCCCACAGCAAATTTGGGGCTTCTAGTACTTGAGGAACCCTAACCATAATCTTAACCCTAACCCTAACCCTAACCCTAGCTTCAGCCTTATTTCAATGCAAGTCTATGGGGTGAAATTTCAACTTTGTCCTAGAGACATGGGGCCACTTGCTCTTTCATCAGGAGCCCCCAAGAAGCGCCCACAGCAAATTTGGGGCTTCTAGTACTTGAGGAACCCTAACCCTAATCTTAACCCTAACCCTAACCCTAACCCTAGCTTCAGCCTTATTTCAATGCAAGTCTATGGGGTGAAATTTCAACTTTGTCCTAGAGACATGGGGCCACTTGCTCTTTCATCAGGAGCCCCCAAGAAGCGCCCACAGCAAATTTGGGGCTTCTAGTACTTGAGGAACCCTAACCCTAATCTTAACCCTAACCCTAACCCTAACCCTAGCTTCAGCCTTATTTCAATGCAAGTCTATGGGGTGAAATTTCAACTTTGTCCTAGAGACATGGGGCCACTTGCTCTTTCATCAGGAGCCCCCAAGAAGCGCCCACAGCAAATTTGGGGCTTCTAGTACTTGAGGAACCCTAACCCTAATCTTAACCCTAACCCTAACCCAAGCTTCAGCCTTATTTCAATGCAAGTCTATGGGGTGAAATTTCAACTTTGTCCTAGAGACATGGGGCCCCTTGCTCTTTCATCAGGAGCCCCCAAGAAGCGCCCACAGCAAATTTGGGGCTTCTAGTACTTGAGGAACCCTAACCCTAACCCTAACCCTAGCTTCAGCCTTATTTCAATGCAAGTCTATGGGGTGAAATTTCAACTTTGTCCTAGAGACATGGGGCCACTTGCTCTTTCATCAGGAGCCCCCAAGAAGCGCCCACAGCAAATTTGGGGCTTCTAGTACTTGAGGAACCCTAACCCTAATCTTAACCCTAACCCTAACCCTAACCCTAGCTTCAGCCTTATTTCAATGCAAGTCTATGGGGTGAAATTTCAACTTTGTCCTAGAGACATGGGGCCACTTGCTCTTTCATCAGGAGCCCCCAAGAAGCGCCCACAGCAAATTTGGGGCTTCTAGTACTTGAGGAACCCTAACCCTAATCTTAACCCTAACCCTAACCCTAACCCTAGCTTCAGCCTTATTTCAATGCAAGTCTATGGGGTGAAATTTCAACTTTGTCCTAGAGACATGGGGCCACTTGCTCTTTCATCAGGAGCCCCCAAGAAGCGCCCACAGCAAATTTGGGGCTTCTAGTACTTGAGGAACCCTAACCCTAATCTTAACCCTAACCCTAACCCTAACCCTAGCTTCAGCCTTATTTCAATGCAAGTCTATGGGGTGAAATTTCAACTTTGTCCTAGAGACATGGGGCCACTTGCTCTTTCATCAGGAGCCCCCAAGAAGCGCCCACAGCAAATTTGGGGCTTCTAGTACTTGAGGAACCCTAACCCTAATCTTAACCCTAACCCTAACCCTAACCCTAGCTTCAGCCTTATTTCAATGCAAGTCTATGGGGTGAAATTTCAACTTTGTCCTAGAGACATGGGGCCACTTGCTCTTTCATCAGGAGCCCCCAAGAAGCGCCCACAGCAAATTTGGGGCTTCTAGTACTTGAGGAACCCTAACCCTAATCTTAACCCTAACCCTAACCCTAACCCTAGCTTCAGCCTTATTTCAATGCAAGTCTATGGGGTGAAATTTCAACTTTGTCCTAGAGACATGGGGCCACTTGCTCTTTCATCAGGAGCCCCCAAGAAGCGCCCACAGCAAATTTGGGGCTTCTAGTACTTGAGGAACCCTAACCCTAATCTTAACCCTAACCCTAACCCTAACCCTAGCTTCAGCCTTATTTCAATGCAAGTCTATGGGGTGAAATTTCAACTTTGTCCTAGAGACATGAGGCCACTTGCTCTTTCATCAGGAGCCCCCAAGAAGCGCCCACAGCAAATTTGGGGCTTCTAGTACTTGAGGAACCCTAACCCTAATCTTAACCCTAACCCTAACCCTAACCCTAGCTTCAGCCTTATTTCAATGCAAGTCTATGGGGTGAAATTTCAGCTTTGTCCTAGAGACATGGGGCCACTTGCTCTTTCATCAGGAGCCCCCAAGAAGCGCCCACAGCAAATTTGGGGCTTCTAGTACTTGAGGAACCCTAACCCTAACCCTAACCCTAGCTTCCGCCTTATTTCAATGCAAGTCTATGGGGTGAAATTTCAACTTTGTCCTAGAGACATGGGGCCACTTGCTCTTTCATCAGGAGCCCCCAAGAAGCGCCCACAGCAAATTTGGGGCTTCTAGTACTTGAGGAACCCTAACCCTAATCTTAACCCTAACCCTAACCCTAACCCTAGCTTCAGCCTTATTTCAATGCAAGTCTATGGGGTGAAATTTCAACTTTGTCCTAGAGACATGGGGCCACTTGCTCTTTCATCAGGAGCCCCCAAGAAGCGCCCACAGCAAATTTGGGGCTTCTAGTACTTGAGGAACCCTAACCCTAATCTTAACCCTAACCCTAACCCTAACCCTAGCTTCAGCCTTATTTCAATGCAAGTCTATGGGGTGAAATTTCAACTTTGTCCTAGAGACATGGGGCCACTTGCTCTTTCATCAGGAGCCCCCAAGAAGCGCCCACAGCAAATTTGGGGCTTCTAGTACTTGAGGAACCCTAACCCTAATCTTAACCCTAACCCTAACCCTAACCCTAGCTTCAGCCTTATTTCAATGCAAGTCTATGGGGTGAAATTTCAACTTTGTCCTAGAGACATGGGGCCACTTGCTCTTTCATCAGGAGCCCCCAAGAAGCGCCCACAGCAAATTTGGGGCTTCTAGTACTTGAGGAACCCTAACCCTAACCCTAGCTTTTCAGATGTTGGTGGACTCAAATGCACGACAACCACTGATGCAGTTTAAGAGGTTTATTTGAAGAGTAGAGGTCGGGCAGTCCAGGGTCGAGAACCAGTTCAGGCGATGAGAGAGGCAGGCGAGATCGGCGCCGGGGACGGGCGGAGGTCGATGACAGGATCCAGACGGGGCAGACGAGGAACGTAGTCCGAAGCGAGCAGGGTCGTTACCGGGGAGTCGGTCCGAGGGCGAGGCGAAGACAGGGTCGGGGACGGGCTGTGGTCAATCGGGGAACGAAGGAGTACAACAAGGAGACAGGCGCTGGATTACTGGTGCGATGCAAAAAAGATAATCTGGCAACGGGGGAACAAGGGAGAATGGTTAATAAAGGCTGTGCAGATCAAAGGCAAAGATTGTTGGCTATCAACATTAGAGAGGCGTTGGCTTGGAGACCATGACAAGCTTCAGCCTTATTTCAATGCAAGTCTATGGGGTGAAATTTCAACTTTGTCCTAGAGACATGGGGCCACTTGCTCTTTCATCAGGAGCCCCCAAGAAGCGCCCACAGCAAATTTGGGGCTTCTAGTACTTGAGGAACCCTAACCCTAATCTTAACCCTAACCCTAACCCTAACCCTAGCTTCAGCCTTATTTCAATGCAAGTCTATGGGGTGAAATTTCAACTTTGTCCTAGAGACATGGGGCCACTTGCTCTTTCATCAGGAGCCCCCAAGAAGCGCCCACAGCAAATTTGGGGCTTCTAGTACTTGAGGAACCCTAACCCTAATCTTAACCCTAACCCTAACCCTAACCCTAGCTTCAGCCTTATTTCAATGCAAGTCTATGGGGTGAAATTTCAACTTTGTCCTAGAGACATGGGGCCACTTGCTCTTTCATCAGGAGCCCCCAAGAAGCGCCCACAGCAAATTTGGGGCTTCTAGTACTTGAGGAACCCTAACCCTAACCCTAACCCTAGCTTCAGCCTTATTTCAATTTAAGTCTATGGGGTGAAATTTCAACTTTGTCCTAGAGACATGGGGCCCCTTGCTCTTTCATCAGGAGCCCCCAAGAAGCGCCCACAGCAAATTTGGGGCTTCTAGTACTTGAGGAACCCTAACCCTAATCTTAACCCTAACACTAACCCTAACCCTAGCTTCAGCCTTATTTCAATGCAAGTCTATGCGGTGAAATTTCAACTTTGTCCTAGAGACATGGGGCCACTTGCTCTTTCATCAGGAGCCCCCAAGAAGCGCCCACAGCAAATTTGGGGCTTCTAGTACTTGAGGAACCCTAACCCTAATCTTAACCCTAACCCTAACCCTAACCCTAGCTTCAGCCTTATTTCAATGCAAGTCTATGGGGTGAAATTTCAACTTTGTCCTAGAGACATGGGGCCACTTGCTCTTTCATCAGGAGCCCCCAAGAAGCGCCCACAGCAAATTTGGGGCTTCTAGTACTTGAGGAACCCTAACCCTAATCTTAACCCTAACCCTAACCCTAACCCTAGCTTCAGCCTTATTTCAATGCAAGTCTATGGGGTGAAATTTCAACTTTGTCCTAGAGACATGGGGCCACTTGCTCTTTCATCAGGAGCCCCCAAGAAGCGCCCACAGCAAATTTGGGGCTTCTAGTACTTGAGGAACCCTAACCCTAATCTTAACCCTAACCCTAACCCTAACCCTAGCTTCAGCCTTATTTCAATGCAAGTCTATGGGGTGAAATTTCAACTTTGTCCTAGAGACATGGGGCCCCTTGCTCTTTCATCAGGAGCCCCCAAGAAGCGCCCACAGCAAATTTGGGGCTTCTAGTACTTGAGGAACCCTAACCCTAATCTTAACCCTAACCCTAACCCAAGCTTCAGCCTTATTTCAATGCAAGTCTATGGGGTGAAATTTCAACTTTGTCCTAGAGACATGGGGCCCCTTGCTCTTTCATCAGGAGCCCCCAAGAAGCGCCCACAGCAAATTTGGGGCTTCTAGTACTTGAGGAACCCTAACCCTAACCCTAACCCTAGCTTCAGCCTTATTTCAATTTAAGTCTATGGGGTGAAATTTCAACTTTGTCCTAGAGACATGGGGCCCCTTGCTCTTTCATCAGGAGCCCCCAAGAAGCGCCCACAGCAAATTTGGGGCTTCTAGTACTTGAGGAACCCTAACCCTAATCTTAACCCTAACCCTAACCCTAACCCTAGCTTCAGCCTTATTTCAATGCAAGTCTATGCGGTGAAATTTCAACTTTGTCCTAGAGACATGGGGCCACTTGCTCTTTCATCAGGAGCCCACAAGAAGCGCCCACAGCAAATTTGGGGCTTCTAGTACTTGAGGAACCCTAACCCTAACCCTAACCCTAGCTTCAGCCTTATTTCAATTTAAGTCTATGGGGTGAAATTTCAACTTTGTCCTAGAGACATGGGGCCCCTTGCTCTTTCATCAGGAGCCCCCAAGAAGCGCCCACAGCAAATTTGGGGCTTCTAGTACTTGAGGAACCCTAACCCTAATCTTAACCCTAACCCTAACCCTAACCCTAGCTTCAGCCTTATTTCAATGCAAGTCTATGGGGTGAAATTTCAACTTTGTCCTAGAGACATGGGGCCACTTGCTCTTTCATCAGGAGCCCCCAAGAAGCGCCCACAGCAAATTTGGGGCTTCTAGTACTTGAGGAACCCTAACCCTAATCTTAACCCTAACCCTAACCCTAACCCTAGCTTCAGCCTTATTTCAATGCAAGTCTATGGGGTGAAATTTCAACTTTGTCCTAGAGACATGGGGCCACTTGCTCTTTCATCAGGAGCCCCCAAGAAGCGCCCACAGCAAATTTGGGGCTTCTAGTACTTGAGGAACCCTAACCCTAATCTTAACCCTAACCCTAACCCTAACCCTAGCTTCAGCCTTATTTCAATGCAAGTCTATGGGGTGAAATTTCAACTTTGTCCTAGAGACATGGGGCTACTTGCTCTTTCATCAGGAGCCCCCAAGAAGCGCCCACAGCAAATTTGGGGCTTCTAGTACTTGAGGAACCCTAACCCTAATCTTAACCCTAACCCTAACCCTAACCCTAGCTTCAGCCTTATTTCAATGCAAGTCTATGGGGTGAAATTTCAACTTTGTCCTAGAGACATGGGGCCACTTGCTCTTTCATCAGGAGCCCCCAAGAAGCGCCCACAGCAAATTTGGGGCTTCTAGTACTTGAGGAACCCTAACCCTAATCTTAACCCTAACCCTAACCCAAGCTTCAGCCTTATTTCAATGCAAGTCTATGGGGTGAAATTTCAACTTTGTCCTAGAGACATGGGGCCCCTTGCTCTTTCATCAGGAGCCCCCAAGAAGCGCCCACAGCAAATTTGGGGCTTCTAGTACTTGAGGAACCCTAACCCTAACCCTAACCCTAGCTTCAGCCTTATTTCAATTTAAGTCTATGGGGTGAAATTTCAACTTTGTCCTAGAGACATGGGGCCCCTTGCTCTTTCATCAGGAGCCCCCAAGAAGCGCCCACAGCAAATTTGGGGCTTCTAGTACTTGAGGAACCCTAACCCTAATCTTAACCCTAACCCTAACCCTAACCCTAGCTTCAGCCTTATTTCAATGCAAGTCTATGGGGTGAAATTTCAACTTTGTCCTAGAGACATGGGGCCACTTGCTCTTTCATCAGGAGCCCCCAAGAAGCGCCCACAGCAAATTTGGGGCTTCTAGTACTTGAGGAACCCTAACCCTAATCTTAACCCTAACCCTAACCCTAACCCTAGCTTCAGCCTTATTTCAATGCAAGTCTATGGGGTGAAATTTCAACTTTGTCCTAGAGACATGGGGCCACTTGCTCTTTCATCAGGAGCCCCCAAGAAGCGCCCACAGCAAATTTGGGGCTTCTAGTACTTGAGGAACCCTAACCCTAATCTTAACCCTAACCCTAACCCTGCTGCTCTCTGCTTCTCTCTGCTGCCCTCTGCTGCCCCCTGCTGCCCCCTGCTGCTCTCTGCTGCCCTCTGCTGCCCTCTGCTGCCCCCTGCTGCCCCCTGCTGCCCCCTGCTGCTCTCTGCTGCTCTCTGCTGCCCCCTGCTGCTCTCTGCTGCTCTCTGCTGCCCCCTACTGCCCCCTGCTACTCTCTGCTGCTCTCTGCTGCCCCCTGCTGCCCTCTGCTGCTCTCTGCTGCCCTCTGCTGCCCCCTGCTGCCCCCTGCTGCCCTCTGCTGCCCCCTGCTGCCCCCTGCTGCCCCCTGCTGCTCTCTGCTGCCCTCTGCTGCTCTCTGCTGCCCCCTGCTGCTCTCTGCTGCCCTCTGCTGCCCCCTGCTGCCCTCTGCTGCTCCCTGCTGCTCCCTGCTGCCCCCTGCTGCTCTCTGCTTCTCTCTGCTGCTCTCTGCTGCCCTCTGCTGCCCTCTGCTGCCCCCTGCTGCCCTCTGCTGCCCCCTGCTTCTCTCTGCTGCCCTTTGCTGCCCCCTGCTGCCCTCTGCTGCCCCCTGCTGCTCTCTGCTGCTCTCTGCTGCCCCCTGCTGCTCTCTGCTGCCCCCTGCTTCTCTCTGCTGCCCTTTGCTGCCCCCTGCTGCCCTCTGCTGCCCCCTGCTGCTCTCTGCTGCTCTCTGCTGCCCTCTGCTGCACTCTGCTGCCCCCTGCTTCTCTCTGCTGCCCTTTGCTGCCCCCTGCTGCCCTCTGCTGCCCCCTGCTGCCCCCTGCTGCTCTCTGCTGCTCTCTGCTGCCCTCTGCTGCCCCCTGCTGCCCTCTGCTGCTCTCTGCTGCTCTCTGCTGCCCTCTGCTGCACTCTGCTGCCCCCTGCTTCTCTCTGCTGCCCTCTGCTGCCCCCTGCTGCCCTCTGCTGCTCCCTGCTGCTCTCTGCTGCCCCCTGCTGCCCTCTGCTGCTCCCTGCTGCTCTCTGCTGCCCCCTGCTGCTCTCTGCTGCTCTCTGCTGCTCTCTGCTGCCCCCTGCTGCCCCCTGCTGCTCTCTGCTGCCCTCT